>NC_053024.1:344558370-344786862 GCF_003073215.2 Triticum urartu | reverse complement strand
GGTACATGTTGGGTTGGCGTATTTCGAGATTAGGATTTGTCACTCCGATTGTCGGAGAGGTATCTCTGGGCCCTCTCGGTAATGCACATCACATAAGCCTTGCAAGCATTGCAACTAATGAGTTAGTTGTGAGATGATGTATTACGGAACGAGTAAAGAGACTTGCCGGTGACGAGATTGAACTAGGTATTGAGATACCGACGATCGAATCTCGGGCAAGTAACATACCGATGACAAAGGGAACAACGTATGTTGTTATGCGGTCTGACCGATAAAGATCTTCATAGAATATGTAGGAACCAATATGAGCATCCAGGTTCCGCTATTGGTTATTGACCAGAGACGTGTCTCGGTCATGTCTACATTGTTCTTGAACCATAGGGTCCGCACGCTTAACGTTACGATGACAGTTTCATGATGAGTTTATGTATTTTGATGTACCGAAGGTTGTTCGGAGTCCCGGATGTGATCACGGACATGACGAGGAGTCTCGAAATGGTCGAGACATAAAGATTGATATATTGGACGACTATATTCGGACACCGGAAGTGTTCCGGGTGATTTCGGAGAAAACCGGAGTGCTGGAGGGGTTACCGGAACCCCCCGGGGAAGTATTGGGCCTTAGTGGGCCTGAGGGGAGAGAGAGGGCAGCAGCCCAGGAAGTGGCGTGCCCCCCCATGGGGAGTCCGAATTGGACTAGGGAGGGGGCGGCCCCTCTTTCCCTCTCCCTCTCCCTCTCGTTCCTTCCCCCTCTCTCTTCCTAGTTGGACTAGGAAAGGGGAGTCCTACTCCCACTAGGAGGAGGACTCCCCCCTCCCTTTGGCGCGCCCCATAGGGCCGGCCGGCCACCCCCCTTGCTCCTTTATATACGGGGGCAGGGGGGCACCCTAGGACACACAACTTGATCTTCGTGATCATTCCTTAGCCGTGTGCGGTGCCCCCCTCCACGATATTACACCTCGGTCATATTGTAGCGGTGCTTAGGCGAAGCCCTGCGACGGTTGAACATCAAGATCTTCACCACGCCGTCGTGCTGATGGAACTCCTCCCCGAAGCTTTGCTGGATCGGAGCCCGGGGAGCGTCATCGAGCTGAACGTGTGCCAAGAACTCGGAGGTGCCGGAGTAACGGTGCTTGGATTGGTTGGACCGGGAAGACGTACGACTACTTCCTCTATGTTGCGTCAACGCTTCCGCTTCGGTCTACGAGGGTACGTAGACAACACTCTCCCCTCTCGTTGCTATGCATCACCATGATCTTGCGTGTGCATAGGAAACTTTTTGAAATTACTACGTTTCCCAACAGTAGCATGGATCTTTGGTATCGCCAGAATATGTGCACATTAAACCGGACCGGCGGCTTAAAGGTATGATCCTCCAATCTACCCAGCATTGAACCAGGTCAACCCCGGTCAATCCATTGGCCAATAATGCTCTAACCTTTGAAAAGGTAGGCACAAGTTTGGCCCGTTCAGCAGTGGTAAGCCGTTCGGGGAGAGGGTGCTTTTGGTTGAGCAGTTGGTCATGGAAGCCTGGCAAGGGGTTTTCATCAGCAGGAGAAGTATCTTTGCAATAGTACCAGGTTTGATTCCAATCTTTGGGATGGCTTGGAAGCTGAGCATAAGGAAAAATGGCATCTCTGCGTCGCTGAATTGAGATCCCTCCAAGCTCCTCGTTGGGCCCGTCAGTGAATTCATTTTGGTTGTTCAAGTAAAAATACTTTATAAAGAGTTCAACACTGGGTTCTTCTTGAAGGTATACTTCACAGAAGACTTGGAAATTGCAGATATTTGAAACCGAATTGGGTCCGGTGTCTTGAGAATGAAGCTGTAGAAAATCCAGAACGTCACGGAAGAATTTTGACCCGGGCGGTGAGAAGCCCTAGTTCATAAGATCAGTGAAAACGATAACTTCATCGTCATGCGGGTATGGTCTGACTTCGTCCGGTTTTGGAGCATGCTAGTGATGATGTTTTTTGCCGGTAAGAAGCCAATCTTGACATAATCTTGGAGCATTGCCACGGTAACGATGGGCGGGACCCAGTAGCATGATGTGACGGTCTTAGTCATGATTGGGTGCATGGCCTACACGAGGCGATTCAAGATGTTATTGAACCGGCAAATATCTGGCGAGTTACAAATTATCGTTTAAACCGCTGTAAAAGGCTAATGGCTATGGAGATACAGTTCAGAGTATACAGTTGTCAAACTGGAGGACTGAATTATGAGGATGAATAAGCAAGCCTGGTTAAACCGGAAGGATATTACCGGATTATTGACTTTGAGGCAGATGATGGTGGCTTAAACGGGGCCTAATGTTATATGGCGGGTCATGGTTTATGTCATAAGCCGCCATGGCAGCTATGGTGCTTCAAATCTATCAATGAAATTTTTGCTAAGTGGTGGACAAACAGATTTCACAAGCTAAAGCTATAATTTTGGATCTATGGCAATTCAGAAAAGACGGTAAAAGTTAAACCTAAGGTGGCGGCAGCAGAAACCTTTGGTGCTCCGATGAGATTTTCTATGGAAAGATGCTACTCTGACGATAAAAATGAATGCTAAACCACTACCGCGCAAGATTCACGACATATTTCAGATTAAAAGCTACTTGAGTTGAAGGAAACAGTGAAGAACAGCAAGAACACCGATGAACTACTCAAACCCTAGTACAGATCTGAGGCTTGGGTAAAGGAGTACTTACAGATGCGGTAGAACAGCGGTGGCACACCGGAGTTCTCTAGTCTGATTAGGTCGATGCAGCAGCCTAAGTTGGTGCGGCGGTCGGAGGTCGCGACGGGGGAGCTCGGGCGGCAGAGGAGACGCAAGAGGAAGACGAAGGCGATGAGGCAAAGGGGGGAAATGATAAAGACCCCCGTCCCTATTTATAAGAGGGTGGATACAAGGCTGGCACGGGAATCGAGGAGGCCCTCGGTTTTCGGGATGGTCATTAAGATAAGGACCAGTTAAAGATATTCCGGGCCTCATGCGAAATTAATGGAAGTGACATCATGGCAGTTTAAGAAGATTCTGTGAGCTGACGTCATGGCGGGTTACAGCAAATTTATCAAACAAGCAATGCAAGATTTTGACAAGTCAGGTATTGAAGATTGATATGAACAAGTTCAAATCAAACTGGGGCCTAATGTTTGTGATATAACTATTGGGTATGAACCGCCCAGGAAGGACCGAGTCATACCATGGGCGACTTATCAATGAAGATGGCGGCTCATACAAGCCCATTGATGGCCCAAGACCCAGAGGTGACTTGAGGCCCAAGAGGATGAACCTCCATATGTGTATAACATGTTTTGTAAGGCAAGCCTAGTTAGTCACCGAGCCAGACACGATGTGTATGAGCCGCTCGGGAGTCTATGAGCTGCCGGGCGTCAACCTGTGTATATAAAGGGACGACCCGGCGGCGGTTTAGGGACAAGTAACAACAATCCAGAGCTAGGTCAAGCATATTCGCTCCCTAGTAATCGAAATCCTAGCAATACAACACAAAGAAGGAGTAGGCTTTTACCTCATTGAGAGGGGCCGAACCTGGGTAAACTCTCTGTGTCCTTTGTCCCGCTTAACCCCTTCAAGCTAACCTAGTTGAGATGGCTCCATGATTAAGTCCTTGCGCTAGGACATCTGTCGTGTCAAGTCCACGATACTAACTGTGCCATGACGAATTATGGAATCAAGATCAAGCATATTAGAAGTGACAACAGCACCGAGTTCAAGAACACAAGCCTTGATGACTATCTTGATGAACTTGGTATCACTCATGAGCTCTCTGCTCCTTATACTCCTCACCAGAATGGAATTATTGAGCACAAGAATAGGACACTCATTGAGATGGAACGCACTATGCTTGATGAATACAAGACACCTCGTCTATGGTGGTCTGAAGCAATTGATACTGCTTGTCACATCATCAATTAGGTATATTGTGATGCCCCCGATTTGACCGTACACTAATCATACACGCAAACGTGTACGATCAAGATCAAAGACTCACGGGAAGATATCTCAACACAACTCTACAAATAAAATAAGTCATACAAGCATCATATTACAAGCCAGGGGCCTTGAGGGCACGAATACAAGAGCTCAATCATAGACGAGTCAGCGGAAGCAACAATATCTGAGTACAGACATAAGTTAAACAAGTTTGCCTTAAGAAGGCTAGCACAAACAGGGATACATATGGAAAGAAGCACAGGCCTCCTGCCTGGGATCCTCCTAAACTACTCTTGGTCGTCAGCGGCCTGCACGTAGTAGTAGGCACCTCTAGTGTAGTAGGAGTCGTCGTCGACGGTACCATCTGGCTCCTGGACTCCATCGTCTGGTCGTAGCAATCGGATATAGAAAGGGGAAAAGGGGGAGCAAAGCAACCATGAGTACTCATCCAAAGTACTCGCAAGCAAGGAGCTACACTACATATGCATGCATTGGTATCAAATGGAAAAAGGATAACATATGTGGACTGAACTTCAGAATGCTGGAATGAGAGGGGGATAGCTAGTCCTATCGAAGACTACGCTTCTGGTAACCTCCATCTTGCAGTAGAAGAAGAGAGTAGATGGTAAGTTAACCAAGTATCATCGCATAGCGTAATCCTACCCGGCAATCCTCCCCTCGTCGCCCTGTGAGAGAGCGGTCACCGTGTTGTATCTGGCACTTGGAAAGGTGTATTTCATTAAGTATCCAATTCTAGTTGTCATAAGGTCAAGGTAGAACTCCGGGTCGTCCTTTTACCGAGGGATACAGCTATTCGAATAGATAATCTTCTCTGCAGGGGTGCACCACATTTCCCAACATGCTCGATCCCCTTTGTCCGAACACACTTTCCTGGGTCATGCCCGGCCTCGGAAGATCAACACATTGCAGCCCCACCTAGGCACAACAGAGAGGTCAGCACGCCGGTCTAAATCCTATGGCGCAGGGGTCTGGGACCATCGCCCATTACACACCTGCACGTTGTGTGGGTGGCCGGAAGCAGACCTAGGCTCCCTAATACAAGAGCAGGCATTCCAGTCCAATCCGGCGCGTGCCGCTCAGTCGCTGATGTCAAGAAGGCTTCGGCTGATACCACGATGTCGAGTGCCCATAACTGTTCCCGCGTAGTTGGTTAGTGCGTATAGGCCAGTGGCCAGACTCAGATCAAATACCCAGATCTCGTTAAGCGTGTTAATTGAATTAACCACGGACGCCGACCAGCGCCAGGCCCACCTCTCTCCTAGGTGGTCTCAACCTACCATGTCGCTCTGCCACAAAGGTTCACTCAGAGGGCCGTCAGGACAAACGTCCTTTTGGTCCCAATCCGTGAATCACTCGCGGGTACTCTATGAGCCTACTCGACTTTAGTCACCACATATATCATGTATTATGTATATAAGTATATACCCGTGATCACTTCTTGAGTGATCATGGCTCGATAGTATAGCATGGCAGACAGACAAGAATGTAGGGCCACTGATGGAATACTAGCATCCTATACTGAGCATTTAGGATTGCAGGTAAAGGTAACAATAGTAGTAGCAAGGACAGGCGATGCATCAGTATAGGATTAACAGAAAGCAGTAACATGCTACACTACTCTAATGCAAGAAGTAAAGAGAAGAATAGGCGATACCTGGTGATCAAGGGGGGGGGCTTGCCTGGTTGCTCTGGCAAGTAGGGGTCGTCAACAACGTAGTCGATCAGGGCACTAGCTGCGGCGTCAGTCTCGTAGTCTACCGGGGAGAAGAGGGGGAAGAAACAATGAGTGCAATGCAAACAGATGCATCTCAATGCATGACATGACAAGTAACAGTGCTAGGCGTGCCCTAACGCAGTAGGAGGTGATACCGACAAAGGGGGAAAACAACCAGGAAAGTATCCTCAGTGTTTTGCGTATTCGGACAAACGAACCAGAGGGAAAGTTGCGTGTTTGCTATGCTAGGGATGTGTGGCGGATGAATGGGCTGCGTATTCAGATTCGTCTCGTCGTTCTGAGCAACTTTCATGTACAAAGTTTTTCCATCCGAGCTACGGTTTATTTTATATTAATTTTAAAAAAATTAATCATTTTTAGAATTTATTTAATTATTTTAAATCAACATTATCCAGAATAGTGGTTGCTGACGTCATCATGACGTCAGCCTGACGTTAGTAGTCAACAGGGTGTTGACTTAGGCAAACTGACCTTTGGGTCCCGCATGTCATACACTGTTAGTTAATTAACAATGATTAATTAGGTTAATTAGGCTAATCTAATCAGGATTAATTAAGTTAATTAATTAAGTTAATTAATATTTATTTATTTTTACATTTTCTAATTAATTCTTTTTTTATTTTTTTAAACGTTCAGGGGGCGTTGGCCCTGGCTATCATAGGCCCATAGGGGCCTATCGGGCATGCATGCACAACAGGGCGCTCGGGTGCTAAGGGGCGGTCGAGGCGGCCGCAGCCCAACTAGCCCTGGGCGCCGCCCGGGGTGGAGTTGAGCGCAGTGAGGGAGGCAGGAGCGGCCATGCGGTGTGGGGGCTCCGGCGGCCTGCGGCCGGTCGGAGCAGGTGGAGGGGCCGCGGTTCAGGCGCGAAGGCGGCCAGGGGGAGCGAGGTGGCGCGGTTGCATGGCAGGAGGCGACTGTGGGGCGGCAGCGTGTGGCTCTGGTGGGCTGTGAGGAGGCTGGGTGAGGCGCGGGGATGGCGCGGGGCCAGCGGTAGAGGCGGACGGTGCAGCGCGGCGCGGACGGCGCGACGAGGCGCGGACGGCGGCTGGTGGGCAGGCAGGGGTGCGGGCGGTGCAGGCGAACGGCACGGGCGGCGGCTGCGCTAGGGACTGCGGGCGTGCGAGCTCGCGCGCAGCCACGGGCACGAGGCAGCCATGAGTGCGGGCCACGCGAGGGAGCAGCAGCATGGGGGGGGGGTCGCGGGCGAGCGGCGCAGGAGGAAGCGAGGGCGCGGCGTACGGGCGTGGGCGGGACTGGGCCGCGGTGATGCAGTGGCTAGCCGGGACGGGGATGCGGGCGCAGAAGCCGGACGGCGCTGGCGGCGCGGCCAGTGCGACGACCACGGGCAAGGGGCGACGACGCGTGAGCGCATGCACGTACGTGCGCACCGGGGACAGGGAAGAGGAGAAGAGGGGGGCTCACAGGGGCATCGTAGGGCACGGGCAGCGATGCGTGAGGAGGTAGACGAGGACGTGCGACAGAGACGTTGGGGAAGAAGTCCGATGAGGTGGAGGCGCGTCAAGTTCTAGGCAGCGAGGAAACTAAGGGATATTAAGGCCTCCTTTTAATAGAGTACCTGAACAAAGCATTAACACTTGGTGAATACATGAACTCCTCAAACTATAGTCATCACCGGGAGTGGTCTTGATTATTGTCACTTCATGGTTATGGGATCATCACACATAGTAGGTGACTATTCACTTGCAAGATAGGATCAAGAACTCACATATATTCATGAAAACATAATAGGTTCAGATCTAAAATCATGGCACTCGGGCCCTAGTGACAAGCATTAAGCATGGCAAGGTCATAGCAACATCAATCTCAGAACATAATGGATACTAGGGATCAAACCCTGAGAAAGCTAACTCAATTACATGATAAATCTCATCCAACCCATCACCGTCCAGCAATCCTATGATGGAATTACTCACGCACGGTGGTGAGCATCATGAAATTGGTGATAGAGGAATGTTGATGATGACGATGGCGACAGATTCCCCTCTCTGGAGCCCCGAACGGACTCCAGATCAGCCCTCTCGAGAGAGATTAGGGCTTGGCGGTGGCTCCGTGTCGTAAAACGCGATGAATCCTTCTCCCTAATTTTTTTCTCCCTGAACATGAATATATAGAGTTGGAGTTGAGGTCGGTGGAGCATCAGGGGGCCCATGAGACAGGGGGCGCACCCCCCACCCTCGTGGACAGGGGCCCCTGACATTGATTCTTTTGCCAGTATTTTTTTATATATTCCAAGAATATTCTCCGTGAAGTTTCAGGTCATCCCGAGAACTATGTGTTATACATCCTGAAGTCACCTACTATGTGTTATGATCCCATAACCCCGAAGTGACAATAATCAGGACCACTCCCGGTGATGACTATAGTTTGAGGAGTTCATGTATTCACCAAGTGTTAATGCTTTGTTTCGGTACTCTATTAAAAGGAGGCCGTAATATCCCATAGTTTCCAATAGGACCCCGCTGCCACGGGAGGGTAGGACAAAAGATTTCATACAAGTTCTTTTCCATAAGCACGTATGACTATATTCGGAATACATGCCTACATTACATTGATGAACTGGAGCTAGTTCTGTGTCACCCTATGTTATAACTGTTGCATGAGGAATCACATCCGACATAATTATCCATCATTGATCCAATGCCTACGAGCTTTTCACATATTGATCTATGCTTAGTTACTTTACCGTTGCCACTGTTACAATCACTACAAAACTGCTACTATTACTTTTGCCACTGTTACCGTTACTTCCATATTACTTTGCTATTAAATACTTTGCTGCAGATATTAAGTCTTTCAGGTGCGGTTGGATTGACAACTCAACTGTTAACACTTGAGAATTTTCTTTGGCTCCCCTTGTGTCGAATCAATAAATTTGGGTTGAATACTCTACCCTCGAAAACTATTGCGATCCCCTATACTTGTGGGTTATCATTGCAGTGTCCTGGGAAGTTGAGCTCCAAGGTGTTTTTGTCATAGTGCTTATTGTTTCAGTTCTGGAATACCAGAGTTCTCCGAAATCGAAAACACTTATATACTCTTTGTGGTGAGATTAGTTTGACGACACCCAGTAATAGGGAGATCGATCGGATGTATTGCCACATCTAGTATATTGGATGTTTCCGAAGGTCTGAGGTACACAATTTCCGAAGGTTTCTTGGTTATGTGTTGAAGGATGGATACTGTTGGAGCGTAGGGCTTGTTAGGTGTGTGATATATTGTGCCTCGCTGTATCCCCAACACCAGATTGCATAACTAGAAGGTTTCAGGAGTTCTTAGGTGGGAATTCCAGTATCACGTAGCATATCTTTCCAACAGACACTTGGTACGATATGGGATCTATCATATGTTTGTTTTCGGCTTATTCTGCAAGCCAAATCCTTTGTCTTATTTTGAGTTGTGGTATTCGAGTTGCTTCGATGTCAAGTGTTGATTCCATACCTGTCCTAAGCGGTTTTCTCATATTTCTATGGGGATACTAATCCTTTTGATCATGCAGAATGGTCATGCCAATTCTTTTCCAACCGGCGTGATTCTCTTAAAGTTAATCCGACCCCTTCCACATTTCCAGGATCAATTATCAATTTTCTCAACGGTGTTCGTTCCATTCGTCCAAGTTGCCTTTGTTTTCCCACCGTCCCACCATTTTTCTTCATGGATCTCGAAGCCGTAATCAAATATCCTTTTATTCATGCAAAATCATCATACTTTTTTTCAAGTTTTGATCTGATGATTTCACGTGAAGATTGATGAGGACATGGCTACCACAGTTACACCCATATCCCCTGTTGTTTTACCTCTTGGAACAGTTGCTAGAGCTCAGATACGCCAATGAAATAATCAGGTACTTTCGTTTCTTGGTAATGTTTCTAGTGTTCATGAGAATATGATGCTGCCTAACTTAGATACACTTGTGTTACTTGCAATTGAAGGGCCTAGCACAGACAAGAATGATGAACATTGGAGCATGGTCAAGCACGGAGATGAAGGTGCGTGCGAAGAGAACAAGAACGAAGGTTCAAGTGGAGATTTCCGGACTTTAAAGCCACCATGATGACATACAAGAATATGGACGAAATATACAAGATGGCCTTTCATAAATTTCGTACATAGCTTATTATTGGTGTTGTGCCACCTTTATTTTGGGCCAGGCCCATGTAATATATTTTTAGAGTCCATATTGTAGGGGAAACAACTTAGGAGGTGTTTTAGTCCCACCTTGCCAAGGGTGGACAAAATCCCCTCTCTTTTCCATATAAATATAGCCCTTAAGGCATCGTTTAGATTGGGGTTTTATTTAGTTAAAAGTTAGCCATCGCTGCAACTTCGTGTACTTCATTCGGACACCAACGACCAGACCAAGACCGCTTATGAAACCCCACTTTTATCAATACTTCATCCATATTCGCAATATTCAGATTTCTTAATCATATTCTTGCTTGTTCTTCGATTGCTTGTAGGAATAGACCTTCGTGGCCTGGTTGATCATGCTCCGGCGTGGTTAATAACCTCTTAGAGTTGGTTTAGCGATTGCTAAGGTGCAACGTCGTTGCACGTTTGTAGTCGGATCATCAAAGTCATCTCCACCAAATCGATAGTTATCATCTCATCGAAAGAATGGGACACCTTTGCCTCTATCAAAGATGCTCAACAGTTTCAAGTTGATCATCCTTCGTTCTTGTTTCTTCTCCAATGGATTCAATTCAAGCTTTGTTGATCATATATATCCCTTTCCTCGTTGCAAATGCTATCTCATGCCGGTGCATCTCTTAATCATTCACCTCTCGCTTTCCATTTGTTCCTGAGTGCCGAAGATATATCTCGGAAGATTCGTGCTTCTATTCTAGATCCATTCAAGCTATCTCGAGGTTGTTATCTCATTCAAGCCATTTAATTCAATTGATGCAATCTCTCTGTCAAGCAACCATATGGTGTATCTTTTAGTGGGCCTAACCCACAGGTGTTTTCCCAGGATCTTACCTGACTCTTCTAATTTTTTTCCGGAGTTATTCTCAATTTCTTTTCAAAGTGTGACGTAAGAATGGATTTTCATCAGTCACATGCCTTCTCCAAGATCGTTTTCAAATTCTTTTCATCTTTCGCTCAACCTTTCCTATTTTAATTCTTCCAGAGTGTCTCAACTATTCATGGTGGTGTTTCTCGTCGTCATTCTCAAATTTGAAGACCGAAGAAGAATTTATCTTGAATCTTGGTCCGCTCTCTTAAGATTCATGCTTCTAGCTCCGTGCCATCGTCACAATTATTTTCGATTGTGAGGAATTCTTTTCATACCCATCCGACGCATTTATGAGTTGTTTTCATTTCAATTCATCCGGAGGCCATCATTCCAGAAGAATTCTTCATTCTCAACTTTCAGCTATGTTCTCCTATTCTACTGGTGCTTCATTCAAGTACTCTTTAGTCAGCTCACGATCTCTTTGTTCTCGTGTATCTAAATTCCCCAAGTATCTTCGTTCATTTTCTAGTTCTTCCCAGTGATTTATTCTCTTTTCTTCATTCGTTTCAATTTGTATGGTGGTTCGTTCAAGATTCATCTTTCTTTGTAATCACAGCATTTAATTCGTTCTTTCCAAATCCTATCGGTGATTCGTTGAAGACTTTCCCAAGTTTGCACTATATCTCTCCTCAATCCTTGCAAAAGAATGAGTAGCATGCCTATCCATTGCTTGTCAACAATTTAAGTTGATGAAGGGTAAGCATGACATAATCCTTATTCTTGCACCTCAAGGTGATTTAATTCCTTGTTCCAGAGTTTGTTCATCATGAAGAAATTCTCCGTTCTAAGATGCTTCATCTTTTCTTTTTGGAGTTCCAAGCTCTCTCGATTATCTCGTCACGAAGCTGCATCTAAATCATTACAAGGGTTGATCTTGCTCTTTTCAACTTTCCTTTTGTTTGATCATTCTTTTATTATCGGAGTTATCACGAAGGCTAAACATGGTGGTTCATCATAGATTCCTTTCATTCTTCAATTGTTCTTCAAGTTTTCTCTCGGAGTTAAGATCCGCCAAGCTATACTCCAAAATAAACATGGTGTTTAACACATGTTTTGTTTTCAGGAGTTCAAGCATTCTTCATCCTGCATCTGAAGTGCAGTTCTTTCTATCTCATCTTTTTATGTGGTGTTATGTCATTCTTGTCAATTTCCCTTCGTGGTTCATGATTCAAATGTTGTCAAGAATGAGATATTTTAAAACCATCATTTTCTCTTCGTTCATGAGATCTCTTCAACCGAACACTTTCTTTGTTGGAGTTATCTTGGGTTATATTTCACCTAAAGCCTTCCCAAAGGAATGTTGCTATTGTGGTGCTTATCAATGATCCAATTTCCCCCTTCTCATCTCGGTAAAGAAGTTTTCATCTCTTCGTTGATCTCAGTCAATCATTGTTCTCGTTGGTGGCAGAATTAGCCTCAAATTATTGAGATGTTTTCCATAAGTCCATAGGAATCATATCTTTCTGTTGTTGAATTTTCAACAACTCCGTCCAATCCTTATGTTTAAGGATGCTCTTTCAAATTCATTTGAGGGTAGGACCTGTTGTTCTCTTCTCCGTTATCTTCATTCCATTCTTTCTTTTGGTCCGGAAGCATTGTGTTGTTGCTCTTGTCAACTATCATCCCATCTTGTCAAAGATCATGTTCTTTTCTTGCTTATCCATTTAACCGGAGTGTTGCGTCCTATTTTCAAGCTCTTTCCATCTTACCAAGTTCCCTCTCTTTCTACCGGAGTATTGCCCAAATTCGGTCCTTCTCATTTGTTGTCTATCGCATTTAAACCTGAATGGTTTCAAATTCTTCTTGTCCACTGAGCTCTCCATTCATGATGTTCCTTGCTTCTCTTTTCTAATGAAGTGTTTTCAACTTCGTTATCTATTTTGTCTTCTTTCTTTCAATTGTTTAACCTCGCAAGATTCATTGGTTTCACTCGTTTGTCCAAGAAGCAACTTAGTTTTACCTCTCCTCTTCCTTTTCCTCTTCTCTCCAGTGCCATCCTTAGATCTCGGGACGAGATCTCTTGTAAGTGGAGGAGTGTTGTGACGACCTAAGACCGACGCTCCAAAAGCCTTCCAGTTATTTCGTTGTCGCAGTGTGTTTTATTTGCTTGTTGCATTTCATCATGTCATCATGAGCATTGCATCGACATGTTTTTTAAACTTGCATCTGTTCATAGTTGCCTCGTCTTCCTGTTGCCTTTGTTAACTGTTCCGATACAAATCACACACTTGCACACATTGGTCTTATCTCTCTCTGCACAATGCACAGACCCCTCGCAACCTAGTCTGAAAACTGCCCGAACCCGAACCGCTCAGTCATCACCGTTGGATTCAGATCATCCCCAAATGTCCCTACAATATCTTCGGTTCTTTGTTGGACTTCTCTAAGCTAATTATTCTCGACCGTCGGATTTCAATCGGATGATCCAAACTCCTCTCTTTCTCATATATATAGTCCATCCCTAGTCATTTGAGACCAAACCCTATTTTCTAGGGATCCACCCCTGTCCAGCTGCCACCGCCGCTGTCTCCATTCCCCTCAGGATCACCAGCGATCCAGCCGCTGCTCTCCACCTCGCACCCACCCACAGACACAGCCTCATCCAGCCAGCCACCTTCCACCTTGATCTGGGGCCGCCAGATCAAGATCTGGTGGCCCCTAGGCCACCAGTTCATCCCCACCGGTCCACCACAGTGCCCCGCAACCACGAGCCTGCCTCGATCTTTTATGCCTCGATGGAGCAGCCATTTGATGTCTACTACACAACCTTCTTCATGTAGACGTTGTTGGGCCTCCAAGTGCAGAGGTTTGTAGGACAGTAGCAAATTTCCCTCAAGTGGATGACCTAAGGTTTATCAATCTGTAGGAGGAGTCGGATGAAGATGGTCTCTCTCAAGCAACCCTGCAACCAAATAACAAAGAGTCTCTTGTGTCCCCAACACACCCAATACAATGGTAAATTGTATAGGTGCACTAGTTCGGCGAAGAGATGGTGATACAAGTGGTATATGGATAGTAGATAATGGTTTTTGTAATCTGAAAATATAAAAACAGCAAGGTAACTAATGATAAAAGTGAGCACAAACGGTATTGCAATGCGTTGAAACAAGGCCTAGGGTTCATACTTTCACTAGTGCAAGTTCTCTCAACAATAATAACATAATTGGATCACATAAGTATCCCTCAACATGCAACAAAGAGTCACTCCAAGGTCACTACTAGCGGAGAACAAACGAAGAGATTATGGTAGGGTACGAAACCACCTCAAAGTTATCCTTTCTGATCGATCTATTCAAGAGTCCGTAGTAAAATAACATGAAGTTATTCTTTCCGTTCAATATATCACAGAGTTCGTACTAGAATAACACCTTAAGACACAAATCAACCAAAACCCAAATTTCACCTAGATACTCCAATGTCACCTCAAGTATCTGTGGGTATGATTATACGATATGCATCACACAATCTCAGGTCCATATATTCAAACCAACACAAAGTACTTCAAAGAGTGCCCCAAAGTTTCTACCGGAGAGTCAAGACAAAAATGTGTGCAAATCCCTATGCATAGGTTCATAGGCAGAGCTCGCAAGTTGATCACCAAAACATACATCAAGTGGATCAATAGAATACCCCATTGTCACCACGGGTATCCCACGCAAGACATACACCAAGTGTTCTCAAATCCTTAAAGACTCAATCCGATAAGATAACTTCAAAGGGAAAACTCAGGGAGTCTTGGACTAGGGGGTCCTCGGGCTGCTGGCCTATCTCTGGAGGGCCGAACAGATGGACCGCTATACAACTGCAACAAGGCCGAGCTATAAGGCGACTCCGTGTCCAGACATGAAACCCTCGAAATCTTGGTGTGTCCTCCAAGTCAAGATAGAAGATTCAGCATGTTTATCACATCCTTGTTATCGGCCATGTGTAACCCTAGTACCCCTGGTGTCTATATAAACCAGAGGGTTCAGTCCGTAGAGGCTAGAACAATAACCATCCTCCTACTTGCCTAGGGTTTAGTTCATCTAATCTCGTGGTAGATTGACTCTGTAACCATCCTATACACTTCAATATAATCAAGAAGGACATAGGGTTTTACCTCTTAGAGAGGGCCCGGACCTGTGTAAACATCGTGTCCTTTGTCCCTTGTTCCCCATTGATCCAAGATCCACAACTCGAGACCCCCTACCCGAGATCCGCCAATTTTGACACCGACATTGTATGCTTGCAAACTATGGAGAGGCCATGCTTTCGGTCTTCAGTTCGAGGGATCATTTGTGGACGGTTTGAGGGACTTCAAGTACGATCTACACCGACTCTTCTTCTTCCACTACAACTCAGAGTTGGTAACGATCTGATCTAAACTGTTATTGCATCTTCATAGTGTTCCTGGTTGATCATAAGACATTTTTTGTTTTCTACTATGTTTCCCCACGGTGGTGAGATGGGTAAGGAGGATGCAATGGGCTTTCGTCCTCATGACAAGGATCATACTAGTGACAAGATCATATTGGCTCCTCTATGCATTCATGGAAGAGGTGTTATTTGTGACACAAAGCACCTGCAACCTTTTTATGACATCATGCATCGCATCTACCACTCCATTCTCATTCCCAAGGTGGGGAATCAGGACCAGATTTATGACTGCCTCATGGATCTCATGCTTGGCACCCACACGAGGGAGGGGAAAGGTGTTCCGCTTGATGTTCCTAACTTCTTGTGGCAGGAGATGTAAAATTATGTGATCAAAGGAAGATACCCACTTTGTGCCCGTACATAATGGCTTCTCTAAATGCAAGTGGGAAGAGCGTATGCCGGGAGTGCCTTTGACCTCTATTGGCATGTTAATTTTGCATGAGGCCAAGAAGCTGAAGAAGAAGAATCACCTAGAGCCCATGATTAATGAGGATGATCAGAAGGTGTTTACTGATTCTAGTGACAATGACTTTGAGCTGGAGCATAGGGCTAAGCCTAGCTGGGTTGTCATATTAAAGAACAAGCTAAATAAGACTTTCTTCTTGTAGGTTGAAATCCAACACAAGATGTACGAGGATCACGGCAATGAGAAGGATGCTCATCATCGCCATATTCAGATGATGAGGCATTTGAGAATTGAGGTTGCCAGTGGGTCCGAGAAGACCTGAAAGCGCAAGTTTACTCCTAGAGGGGGGTGGATGTGAGATGTTTCGAAATTCATCAAACTCTGAAGAATTTGATGAAGATAAGAGTGACAAAATAGGAACACAAGGGAACTAAGTCATCATGGAATCAAAGTACGTATAATCACGATACGTAATGGTGAAGAACATGCAATCATGCATTCATACACGCATGAAGAAAAGGAACTGATGAAATGAAAGATAGTGATATGAAATTCTCCAGTTCAAATTCGCCAGAGCACATATCACAAATTCTTCATAAGCGTAATAAAGTAAGAGAGGGTTGAGGAATTTGAAACCAGGTTGGCTCAATGAAGACAATGGAATTTGGTAGACTAGTTCCAGTTGCTACATCAACTGTACGTCTGGTTGAGGCCGCTGAGTTGCAATTCAGAGGACACACAGTCCTCACCGTATTCCTCTTGAGCTAATGTCACTTAGACCTCACCCAATCACTCGTGGTAAGTCTTCAAGGTAGACTTCCAAAACCTTCACAAACTTGTTCACCGGCACACCACAATGACTCTTGGTGAACTCAGAGCTTGACGCCTAACCGTCTAGAAGAATGATAGTCTTCAAAGGTAATAGGCGTCGGATCACACATATCAATATCTTCAGTGATGCTCAATCACTTTGGTTCTGGGTTTTTCCTCACTTAGGATTCTCTCAAAGTCGTCGGAGGATGGGTTGCTCTCTTATGACAAGTGTCAAGTTCTCTTAGAGTAGCCAACCAACTAGTGGTTGTGGGGGCGGCTATTTATTGCCAGGAGCAACCCGACATGAATTGTCATAAATGCCCTTCTCTGATTCGACAATTGTCAGGATAAGTATCCACGCGACATAGCAACGATCGGAATTTAAACTCTCAAATTCGTGGGGCACTCAATTTCCTCACTTTTAAGCAGAATGCACTCGCAAACTCCTAACTCCTCGGCGTGACCAAACTCGTCAACGACCAGATGAACTTTGTCACTGTTGCTGGCAATTGCATCACCGGCACTGGATATTTCCAAAGGCTTCACTCGAAGTGGATTTTGTGTATAGGTTTGAATAGATTTGAGCATCACTTTGGGAATGTGAAATATAATTCACCTAGACCCCCTTTAACTGTACGGTTTTTCCTATGACTCAAAGATGAAGAAAAGAAACTATGAAAACAAAGTCTTCAAGCTTCAAAGTCTTCACATCAATTTCTTCAGAGGCCGTACCAATTTCGTCACCAATTTGTTCACTTGAAGAAATACATTTTTAGGGGTCGTCTTCCATGTGTTAAACCAAATCTTCAGGGACTCCGACTCCTATGTATACTCACAAACTCATTAGTTCCTCAACCTATTTGTCATCAATAATCCAAAGCCACGAAGGGGGCACTTGATGCACTTACAATCTCCCCCTTTTTGGTGATTGATGGAAAATTAGTTAGGTATCAATGGGAGTAAAATTAATTGAAGTGTAAGTACAATGTTTGAAGAAATTGGTTGCAAGATATCAAGGAACTCCCCCTGAAGATGTGCATATGAGGAATTTGCTTTGGATTGCAAATGCACATGTCATGTTGAATTTGTGGAGACCCCCCCTATATATTGGAAACCAATCATGCATGATCATAAGCTATTTGAAGAATATGAGTGCATGATGAAAATTGGTGTCTGACGAAATTGTGCATGCATGAGCAGACATATATTGAAGAATAAAGCATGCACGTCAAATCAAGCATAAGAGTTAGAAAACCAACAATTATGAAGTCAACTCATCAAGAGCACAACCAGAAAAGTTCAAGAGTTGCAACTCAAGCAAAAAAACCCATATAACGACCCACTTGAAGACTAACTCAACCCCCCCCCCTTGTCATCAAATGACCAAAAGGTGAGGAATTTGAGAACTAGCACCGTTCAAGAAAATCATCGTGGAGAGGACGAGGGAGTGCCAACATTGTTGGGGTCGCGCGGTGCAGAGGGACGAACAATAGTGTCCTCGACAGCTTCATTTTCATCAGTGGAGTGCGATGAAGACTCAGAGCTTGGCATCAACGGAGGAACTTTAGTGTTCTGGAAGTTCTTCCTTGGCGGTTCAGCCCAGTCAAAATTCATTTGAAAGTCATCACCAGCAAGTTCTTCAATTGTTTTAAGATGTGAAAGAGTGGCCCAACTGCGATCAAATATCTCATGGAGAAAATATATGTTCTTGCGGACGATGTTATGCGTCATTGTCATATTTGCTTGCACAACTACAAATTGACGCCTAACCCATCGATGATGCTTGTCAAGTTTCTGATGAAGACTTATAAGCAACTCATGGTCAGTCATGACATGTGGCGCTTCTGGTGAAGGATGGCCTTAAGGTTTTTGCTGCAGTGTCTTAGCTAGCAGAATCATCAACTATGGAGCTGGAGATAGGTTGACGAAATTGTCCACAAGGGGACGAATTCCTTCATCGATAGCACTCTTGCCTTTTCCAGGAACTGTGGATAGTGTGCTTTTAAGACTTTTAACGTCAAGCATAAAGTTCAGGTGGTTCTGACGATCATCCTTGTAGTGGATTGAAGACCGGGATCTGATGAATCTCATAATCCATGGTGCCTACGGCTTCAAATAAAACGGAGACTGAGCAACAGTGACCACAGTCCTCAGAAAGAAGTCATGAATGTTGATGGGAGTGCCATGTATGATGTGGAACAAGGATCTCTTCATGACTCCCACAACTTCTTCAGTGTCTGAATTGTGGCCTTTGATCGAACTTAGTGTCTTTGCCAGAATACGATAGACAGTCTTCGGCAGATATAACAAATCCTTCACTAGGAAGGTTGTCCTTGGAGCATTGTCATGAGCCATAGGCTTCATAAGTACTTGCATCAAATGGTTTGGCAGCTCAGGTTCTTCATATATTTTTCTTGCTCCTTCTTGGGGTGGATCCACTGGCAGAGCACGAAGTAATTCATCAATATGTGCTTTGTAGTGAGTGTCTTCACTCAACCAATCCAGAGCCCAGGTAGCACTATCGTCAGCATTGCCTGAGAAGTGCACATTAGCATAAAATTGAAGAATAAGTTCTTCATTGCAGTCACATATATCTATGCAGAGGTTGAGCAGTCTGGCATCATGTATCACAACCAAAACTGACCAGAAGCAAGGAATTGATTCCATATCCACGTGAGGAATATGGCGATGCGAAGACACTTTCTTCTTATCAAACGGTAGTGAATCATAGAAGTTCATCCGCATCCTCCTCCAGAACCTCGAACGCCTTAGCTTGGTTGAGTCATAGGGTGACTCGCCAATGAAAATTCTTTTCTTAGAAGAATTTGGCGCTATCAAGTTTTGGCCGCTTGAGGCTTTTGCCAATCGAGGGCATAACTGGGACAAGTTGAAGATTGTTCTTCTTCCTTCTCACATCGAAGATTGGCCTAGGAGAGCCAGTTGAATCATTGGGATCCGTGATAGCCAGAGACTTCGCAAGTTCCTCAACTATGGCAGTAGGAACTATATCAGCATCTGCTAAGGGAATTGAGTAGGCTTAAGGAGGAGAGGCATTGATCACATCAACATCAGGGTCATCATTAGCAATTTCATCAGCTGTTGCAGCTAGAACTTCTTCAGGGATGCTTTGGATCAAGGGTTGCTGTTCTTTAGAGCCAGTGGGAATTTCTCCAGTGCGCTGAGGCGACTGAGGCTCTGCCGTGAGGGGAGTGGTGAGGGGTGAATTTGGGTGAGCTGCTTCCGAATATTCTTCATGTAGTGGAGGAGTTGTTTCACCATCAATATCCACTTCCTCCTCATTTTCTTCAATCAGCGGAGTACGCTGAGGGGTTCGAGTAGTCTCTTGAGGTGCGGATACATCAATATCAACCTCAATTTCTTTATCCATTTGCTCTGTGGTAGCAGCAGAATGGGTATCTTCTTCTTCTTCATCAGCCTAAGGGATTTCATAATCCACCCCATATGGAACCATTTGAAGATTCTCAAGGTTAAGAGAAGGGGGCGCTGATGAGATTAGAATTGCATCAATTGGAATGACAATTGAAGACAATATTGTCGTCTTCAATTTCTTCAGTGATTCAGGCATCGGTGGAGCTGATGCCTTTCTCTTCTTAGATTCTCGCTCAATAGCCTTTGTCTTCTTGGCTTCTGATGCAGAAGTTAGGGTGATAAGCTTCATAGATGAAGTCGATGTAGGAGCTGCTGGTGAGGAACTGGTTGGAGCAGTTTCATCAGGCGTGACTGATGCAGTCACCCTGGCAGGTTCTTCAAGCGTGACAGTTCAGTCGCCCTGGGAATTTCTTCAGAAGCAACATCATTCGTTGCCCTTTCAGTTTATTCAGGCACAACTTCTTTAGTTGCCCTCACAGTCTATTCATAGATAAAGGTGCAGTCTTACTGGCCTGCGTGGGTGGAGCTGATGAATTTGATGGTGGACCAGAGCCAAACTTGGCAGCTTCTCTCTTGTTGTTGTCTTCAATTACCTTTGTTGAGGCAGTGATGAATCGTCTTTGACGCCACAACAATGATTTTCCTATCTTTCATACTCCCCAGACAACTGAAGAATTTCAAACTGTAGTGTCATGAGCTATTGAGGAGTTATTGAAATCATGTTCTTCCTCAGCTCCATCGTTTGCACTTTTTGTTTGTGCACCAGTTTAGCTTGTTCAATCTTTTATTTCTCATTCAATATGAATGAAGAAATCATATGGCCGGGACCTGGAGGTAGGTTGAGTTCATCAAGAGGAGTCTCTCGATTGGTGCACCAGATGTCAATGAAATTGAGCAATGTCTTCAGGTCCAGCGGCATGGGAACAGAAGAATCTTGCCAATGGTAGCCTGCTCTTTTTTTCTTCTAAGGGACTCCGTGAGCTCATCTTCGTCAGCGAGCCCATCTTCATCAACTTGAGGAAGAACGACCTTGCTCTTGGGACTTGGCCTAATACCATGGATAGTAGTTACCATTTGCTTCATCTTGCGTGTTGAAGAAGTTGGTGGTCTGAAAGCTGAAGCACTTGATGCAGAGATGGTGGCTGTATGAAAGCCCTCGGTGCGCTGGAAAGAAGCGAGCAAGATTGGTGTTGAAACTCTGACTATTGCCATTGAGGAACTTGATGAAGGAGGAGGCATTAAAGCTTTTGACGCTTTTGGTGCATAAACCTTTGGAGCTGAAGCCTCTGAAGATTTAGGCTTAGTCACTGAGGACACTGTCATAGTTGGTCTTGGCTTATGTGCAGGCTTCTTTTGCATTGCTTTCATTGGGGCACTGGCACTAGCACTGCAACTTGCTTCAACTGACGCCTTTGAGGCACGGTTGAATTCTTCAACAGCCTTCTTTTCTTGTTTGGCCAGTTTGGCCTGACGCTTAGCCCATTCTTCAGGGAAATCCTCACCTCTTCTAATACTAGAGGGATCGGCATGTTGACCTTCAGCAAGCTGAGGCCTTTCGCATGGAGGCTTAACTGTGAATTCCTTCATATACTTGGGAGTGATGTATTTGTAAGCCTGCCATTCATATGACTAGTATCGTTTGATCCTTTGCATGCGAGTCATTTGCTGCTTATCAGTTTCTTTGCCTTGAACATTTTCATCAGGCGTCCAGTATCCAGGATACAGATCATTAAGGATTTCAAAAGTTGTCTGTTCTTCCTTCCTCTTGCCACCTTTCTGTGGCCTCTTTCTATCAGCCAATTTCTTCAACTGAGGATTTTGATCCTGTGAGGACTCTGATGAAGTTTGAAGTTTTTCCTCAAGCTATGCTGCAAATGAATTAAGTTGATGAGAACCTAGAGATTCGTCTGCAGATATTATACCTGTGAACAGAGTATAGTGTTGGGGAACGCAGTAATTTCAAAAAAAATCCTACGCACACGCAAGTTCATGGTGATGCATAGCAACGAGAGGGGAGAGTGTTGTCTATGTACCCTCATAGACCGTAAGCAGAAGCGTTATGACAATGTGGTTGATGTAGTCGTACGTCTTCACAATCGACCAATCCTAGTACCGAAAGTGCGACACCTCCGCGATGTACACATGTTCGGCTCGGTGACGTCCCACGAACTCACGATCCAGGAGAGTGTCGAGGGAGAGCTTCGTCAGCATGATGGCGTGATGACGGTGATGATGATGCTACCGGAACTAGGCTTCGCCTAAGCACCTCTACAATATGACCGAGGTGGATTATGGTAGAGGGGGGCACCGCACACGGCTGGAAACAATCAACTTGTGTGTTCTAGGATGCCCCCTGCCCCCGTATATAAAGGAGCAAGGGGGAGGCCGGCCGGCCTTGGGGCGCGCCAAGGAGGGGGAGGAGTCCTCCTCCTAGTAGGAGTAGGACTCCCCCTTTCCTAGTGCAAGTAGGAGGAGTGAGGGGAAAGGAAGGAGAGGGAGAGAGGGAGGGAAAGAGGGGGCGCTGCCCCCCTTCCTTGTCCAATTCGGACTCCCAACGGGGGGGACCCGGACAGCCCTATGGCCCCTCCTCTCTCTCACACAAGGCCCATGTTGGCCCATTAGTTCCCCCGAGGGTTCCGATAACCCCCCGACACTCTGATAATTATCCGGTGACCCCTGGAACTCATCCGGTGTCCGAATATAGTCATCCAATATGTCAATCTTTATGTATCGACCATTTCGAGACTCCTCGTCATGTCCCTGATCACATCCGGGACACCGAACTACCTTCGGTACATCAAAACACATAAACTCAGAATATCGATCGTCACCGAACATTAAGCATGCGGACCCTACGGGTTCGAGAACTATGTAGACATGACCGAGACGCGTCTCCAGTAATAACCAATAGCGGAACCTGGATGGTCATATTGGCTCCCACATATTCTATGAAGATCTTTATCAGTCAAACCGGATAACGATATATGTTGTTCCCTTTGTAATCGGTATGTTACTTGCCCGAGATTCGATCGTCGGTATCTCAATACCTAGTTCAATCTCGTTACCGGCAAGTCTCTTTACTCGTTCCGTAATGCATCATCCCGTAACTAACTCATTAGTAACATTGCTTGCAAGGCTTATATTGATGTGCATTACTGAGAGGGCCCAGAGATACCTCTCCGACAATCGGAGTGACAAATCCTAATCTCGATCGATGCCAACTCAACAAACACCAGCGGAGACACCTGTAGAGCACCTTTATAATCACCCAGTTACGTTGTGACGTTTGGTAGCACACAAAGTGTTCCTCCGGTATTCGGGAGTTGCATGATCTCACAGTCATAGGAACATGTATAAGTTATTGAGAAAGCAATAGAAACAAACTAAATGATCATCGTACTAAGCTAACGGATGGGTCAAGTCAATCACATCATTCTCTAATGATGTGATCCCGTTAATCAAATGAAAACTCATGTCTGTGGTTAGGAAACATAACCATCAGTGATTCAACGAGCTAGTCAAGTAGAGGCATACTAGTGACATTCTGTTTGTCTATGTATTCACACATGTACTAAGTTTCCGGTTAATACAATCCTGGCATAAATAATAAACATTTGTCATGATATAAGGAAATATAAATAACAACATTATTATTGCCTCTAGGGCATATTTCCTTCAGTCTCCCACTTGCACTGGAGTCAATAATCTAGATTACATTATAATGATTCTAAGACCCATGCAGGCTTAGTCAATGGATCTGCAATATTCAGACTCGTATGTATCTTGCAAATCTCTATGTCTCCCTCCTTGACTTGATCGTGGATGGAATTGAACCGTCTCTTGATGTGCTTGGTTCTCTTGTGAAATCTGGATTCCTTTGCAAGGCAATTGCACCAGTATTGTCACAAAAGATTTTCATTGGACCCAATGCACTAGGTATGACACCAAGATTGCATATGAACTCCTTCATCCACACTCCTTCATTCGCTGCTTCCAAAGTAGCTATATATTCTGCTTCACATGTAGATCCCGCCACGATGATCTACTTGGAATTGCACCAACTGATAGCTCCACCATTTAATAAAAACACATATCCGGTTTGTGACTTAGAGTCATCCGGATCAGTGTCAAAGCTTGCATCGACGTAACCATTTACAACGAGGTCTTTCTCACCTCCATATATGAGAAACATATCCTTGGTCCTTTTTAGGTATTTCAGGTTGTTCTTGACTACTGTCCAGTGATCCACTCCTGGATTACTTTGGTACCTCCTTGCTAAACTGATAGCAAGGCACACATCAGGTCTGGTGCACAACATTGCATACATGATAGAGCCTATGGCTGAAGCATAGGGAACACCTTTCATTTTCTCTCTATCTTCTGAAGTGGTCGGGCATTGAGTCTGACTCAACTTCACACCTTGTAATACAGGCAAGAACCCTTTATTTGCTTGATCCATTTTGAACTTCTTCAAAACTTTATCAAGGTATGTGCTTTGTGAAAGTCCAATTTAGCGTCTTGGTCTATCTCCATAGATCTTGATGCCCAATATATAAGAAGCTTCACCGAGGTCTTTCATTGAAAAATTCTTATTGAAGTATCCTTTTATGCTATTCAGAAATTCAGTATCATTTCCGATCAACAATATGTCATCTACATATAATATCAGAAATGCTATAGAGCTCCCAGTCACTTTCTTGTAAATACAGGCTTCTCCAAAAGTATGCATAAAACCATATGCTTTGATCACACTATCAAAGCGTATATTCCAACTCCGAGAGGCTTGCACCAGTCCATAAATGGATCGCTGGAGCTTGCACACTTTGTTAGCACCTTTTGGATCGACAAAACCTTCTGGTTGCATCATATACAACTCTTCTTTAAGATATCCATTAAAGAATGCAGTTTTGACATCCATTAGCCAAATTTAATAATCATAAAATGCGGCAATTGCTAACATGATTCGGACGGACTTAAGCATCGCTACGGGTGAGAAGGTCTCATCGTAGTAAACTCCTTGAACTTGTCGAAAACCTTTTGCAACAAGTCGAGCTTTGTAGAAAGTAATATTACCATTAGCGTCAGTCTTCTTCTTGAAGATCCATTTATTCTCTATGGACTGCCAATCATCGGGCAAGTCAACCAAAGTCCACACTTTGTTCTCATACATGGATCCCATCTCAGATTTCATGGCCTCAAGCCATTTTGCGGAATCTGGGCTCATCATCGCTTCCTCATAGTTTGTAGGTTCGTCATGGTCAAGTAACATGACTTCCAGAACATGATTACCGTACCACTCTGGTGCGGATCTTACTCTGGTTGGCCTACGAGTTTCGGTAGTAACTTGATCAGAACTTTCATGATCAATCATCATTAGCTTCCTCACTTACTTGTGTAAGAATCACTGGCACCGATTTCAGTGATGAACTAGTTTCCAATAAGGGAGAAGGTACAGTTACCTCGTCAAGTTCTACTTTCCTCCCACTCAATTCTTTCAAGAGAAACTCCTTCTCTAGAAAGGATCCATTTTTAGCAAAGAATATCTTGCCTTAGGATCTGTGATAGAAGGTATACCAAACAGTCTCCTTTGGGTATCGTATGAAGACACATTTCTCCAATTTGGGTTCGAGCTTATCACATTGAAGCTTTTTCACACAAGCATTGCAACCCCAAACTTTAAGAAACGACAACTTGGGTTTCTTTCCAAACCACAATTCATAAGGTGTCATCTCAACGGATTTAGATGGTGCCCTATTTAATGTGAATGCAACCGTCTCTAAAGCATAACCCCAAAACGATAGCGGTAAATCAGTGAGAGACATCATAGATCGCACCATATCTAATAAAGTGCAGTTACGACGTTCGTACACACCATTACGTTGGGGTGTTCCAGGTGGCGTGAGTTGCGAAACTATTCCGCATTGTTTCAAATGAAGTCCAAACTCATAACTCAAATATTCACCTCCACGATCAGATCGCAGAAACTTGATTTTCTTGTTACAATTATTTTCCACTTCACTCTGAAATTCTTTGAACTTTTCAAATGTTTCAGACTTATGTTACATTAAGTAGATATACCCATATCTTGTCAAATCATTTGTGAAGGTGAGAAAATAACGATATCCACCGCGATCTTCAATGTTCTGGACCACATACATGAGTACGTATGATTTCCAATAACTCTGTTGCTCGCTCCATTGTTCCGGAGAACGGAGTTTAGTAATCTTTCCCATGAGGCATGGTTTGAAACTACCAAGTGATTCATAATCAAGTGATTCCAGAAGTCCATCAGAATGGAGTTTCTTCATGCGCTTTACACCAATATGACCTAAACGGCAGTGCCACAAATAAGTTGCACTATAATTATCAACTCTGCATCTTTTGGCTTCAATACTATGAAATGTGTATCACTACTATCAAGATTTAGTAAAAATAGACCACTCATCAAGGGTGCATGACTATAAAAGATATTACTCATATAAATAGAACAACCATTATTCTCTTATTTAAATGAATAACCGTCTTGCATCAAACAAGATCCAGATATAATTTTCATGCTCAATGCTAGCATCAAATAACAATTATTTAGGTCTAAAACTAATCCCGAAGGTAGATGTAGAGGTAGCGTGCCGACAGCGATCACATCAACTTTGGAACCATTTCCCACACGCATCGTCACCTCGTCCTTAGCCAATCTTCGCTTAATCCGTAGCCCCTATTTCAAGTTGCAAATGTTAGCAACTAAAACAGTATCAAATACTCAGGCACTACTTCGAGCATTAGTAAGGTACACATCAATAACATGTATATCAAATATACCTTTCACTTTTCCATCCTTCTTCTCCGCCAAATACTTGGGGCAGTTCCGCTTCCAGTGACCAGTCCCTTTGCAGTAGAAGAACTTAGTCTCAGGATTAGGTCCAGACTTGGGTTTCTTCACTTGAGCAGCAACTGGGTTGTTGTTCTTCTTGAAGTTCCCCTTCTTCCCTTTACCCTTTTTCTTGAAACTGGTGGTATTGTTGACCACCAACACTTGATGATCCTTCTTAATTTCTACCTCCGCAGCCTTTAGCATTGAGAAGAGCTCAAGAATCGTCTTATTGCATATTATAGTTCATCACGAAGATCTTGTAGCTTGGTGGCAGTGATTGAAGAACTCTGTCAATGACACTATCATCAGGAAGATTAACTCCTAGCCGAGTCAACTGGTTGTGGTACCCAGACATGCTGAGTATATGTTCACTAACAAAACTATTCTCCTCCATTTTGCAGCTGTAGAACTTATTGGAGACTTCATATCTCTCAATCCAGGCATTTGCTTGAAATATTAACTTCAACTCCTGGAACATCTGATACGCTCCATGACATTCAAAATGTTGCTGAAGTCCCAGTTCCAAGCCGTAAAGCATGGCACACTGAACTATCGAGTAGTCATCAACTTTGCTCTACCAGGTGTTCATAACATCTGGCGTTGCTCCTGTAGCGGGTTTGTGTAGTGACCCGGCCTCAAACGGTCAAGCCTCTGTGTATCCGTGCCATCCCTGGATCGGTATGCTGGCACACACAGTACATCAATGTATATATCAAAGTGCAATCACATGTATAAATAATGTAAAACTGATATATACCTCATAAGTCTCAGCGGAAACAAACATAAGGGTGTGGAGTCCATCAACGCCAATGGCAAGTTGAGTGTAGACCGTAACCCTACAACGTAACTCTTACTCGTCATAGAAAATCCCTGCAACATAAGACGTTGCAGCCCTATAGGTCAGTACATTGAATGTACTGGCAAGTCACATCATAAGAATAATGTACCTATTTGTACATGCAATTTGGCTAGTGGAAAGCTCTAAGTTTAGTTTTTGCATAAAGCTAGTTTTTCCCTAGAATAAAAGATATTATTCTACCACTACTGTATAGCATAGGATGAGTTGGTAAACCCAACTCAATCCATTCCCAAAGTTCCATTTAAAACCCCACCATTTAATTAAGAGTGGTGAGATCTCCCAGCATTTCCACTACTAGATGCTCAAGTTGTCCGTAACCGGGGACACGGCTAATCGATTAGGTTTTCACACTCTGGAGAGGTTTGCGCACTTTTCCCCACAAGACTCGATTGCCTCCCTTGAAGTTCTCGCACTGCCTGGCGTTTGAGAACAGGATGACCGAGACATAGTCTTTCGAAAGTATTCCCCCTTAACCCACGGATAGGTCGGTACACCTACTCATTCTACATCTACTAGCCCTTCCCGGAAGGGGTCACACTAACTACTCAACTAATCCAGAGCCCATATTGGCTTGTGGCTGCACACGTAAGCTTCTAGACATGAGAATACGATTGATCTCTTTGAGCATGGGCGGACGAACCACTAGTGATGCACCACCAAGGATTTCCCATGCATGCTCCCACTGTACTTCGCCACCATTCAAACCAAACCTCCACCCAGGTAGTTCATTAAGTTATCTTGGTTCTACTTACTAATTTGTCACTCATCTCTCACAATGAACACTTCCCAATCCACGTCTACATTGGCGAAGCAAAATTAAACTTACGCGGTGGTGACAAAGGTATATGGTTCAAACCTACCTCAATGAACTACTAGGTAACGGCATAGCCATCTGGCATCAATAAATCCTACCATGCAATCCTACCACAAAAGGACTAAGTGCATAATATAAAACATAGGTAATTGGAAGAATGGTCAAATGTGAACTTGCCTGGTAATAGTTGCTGAAGATTATATCACTCTCAGAAATTTACTTAATAGAACTATTCATCACTCTCCGATCAAAATCTATAAAGTCAAACATTGCATTCACATAAGCAATCATTTCATAGAACCAAATAACATGCAACATGAAAAGACTCAGAAAATCCAAAGGAACACACAACACACTTAACTATCAAAAGTAAATACTAAGTGCAAAACAACATGTGACATAGGGTGCAAAGATGTGATGCGTACTAAAGTGCATACAAAGTATAGTACTAAAACTATCATAAATAGATCATAGTTGTGTGAAAAATGTGCAACGATGGTCCAAGTGGTAGGGTTTGGCTACGGTGACACGGTGCAAAAAAAATCACATCAATCGGAGCTACGGTTTAGGAGATATGGCCAATTGAAGTTTGAATTCAAACCCGAATAAACTCAAATTTGAAATTGGCCAAAAGTTTACAAAGCTGGTTCTCTGGATAAAGCTATTCAATACGAACATTTTGCCGCTGGTTTCGTCGAATTTGGAGTTACGGTTAAAAAGTTGTGGCTATTCTAAGTTTAGGGGCTAATCTGCTAATTCCAGGGACTGAACGGTGAAGAAAGTTATCACAAACAAGTCCTGCCCACGTGGCAGATTTCTATAGGCTGTAAGTTGTTCGCTGCGATGCTTATAGAGCAAACAGCCGCTAAATAGAAAAAAATAACAACCACGGCTAAATAAAACAAAATAAACCAAGATCGGTTTATCTGAACGGATCGGTTTATCTGAACGGATCGGCTTAATCTAAACCGCGGTTAACCGCGTGGATTTTTTTAAGAAAAGAAAATGCACGAGGGGCTGGGCGGTGGCTCACCGAGCAACGACGGCGTCGTCAATGGCATTGGGCGGTGGACGGGGCGGCGACTCTGGCGGTCCTCGGCGGCAGTGAACGGGTCGGGGAGGTGTGGCGCGGCGCTGGCGGTCCAGTGGTGTAGTCGGCGGGCAGTGGGGTGCCGGCGACGAGCAGAGGGGGGCGGCGGTGTCCGGAGCTCCGGTGAGGGCGCGGCAACTCCGGCGAGTTCCGGCGACAGTGGAGGCCACCAGAAGATGCGGCGCGTCCAAGGCATTCGAGTGCTAGTGCTGCGGGCCGTCGGCGGTGTCCAGACAGGCGGAGGAAGGGCAGCGGCGCTCCGCTCACTCCGGCGAGGTCGGACGTGCTCCGGGCGGTCATTCCCGTGAGACCTATGGGCCAAAACCATGTCAACAAGATTTCCTAGGATGGGGGAACTCGATTGACAAAGATATGGAGGTCAGGGAGTGCTCACTGACGAAGGAATGGACCGTCGAAAACCTCGGCTCCGACGAGATGCGAACTGATGGGATGGCGGCTAGAAGCGGCGTGGGGGAGCAGCAAGACGGTGAGATCGAACGAGGGGCCTCGGGGGCTTCTTATAGGCACGGAGAGAGGACTCGGGAGCGAGGGATAAGCTCTATCCCTAGAGCTTCGACCGACGTGTGCGTGTGCGTGCTCATCCAGCGGGAGGAGCGGGAGGTTGGGGATGACGGGGTGGGGCCCTCCTGGCCGCTGCGTGCGAGCGAGAGGGGGACGAGGAGCGAACGGACGAGGCGGAGGCCTTCGGGCGCGGGCAGCACTGGCCGGTCGATGCACTGGGCCAGCTGGCCAGTTGGCCAGTGGGCCGCGCGGCTGGGTGGCTGCTGGGCCGGCTGGCTAGCGTGTGCGTGCATTTTTTTTAAATAAAAGTTTTTCTCTTTTTTTAACAATTAGAAAAACAAACAAACTGAGTAATAATAAAAAAACTATATAGGCATATTATTTACCAAAATGCTCAGAAAAAATACCCCGAATAAGATGAACTATTTTTCAAGTTCAACTAAATTCTATAAAAATTCATAAAAGTCAAATAGTGCTATTATTGCATTTAAAATCAACAAAAATCATTTTTTAAAATAGCAAAATGATTTCAAATTTATTTTCTCCTAATTTTCCATTGAAGGGAATCATTTTACCCTTATTTCCATTTATTTATTTTAGGAGAAAAATATTTTGAAAAGAAACTCAAATAACTCCCAATTGGATTTGAATTTGGAATTTCAAACAACTTCAAATGGAAAATGAGTTTCAAATAACTTCAGAGTGACTTCCAATTTATTTCTTTGAAACTTCCAACTCTCTTTATTCAAATATGAAGAAGTCATTTTATCTTCCCTCATTAACTCATTGAGTTACTTAAAGTTTCTAAATTTAAAATATTTCAAATGGAAATTCAAATCATTTTCGAACCTCTTTTCATTTCTTTAAATGGAAGAAGTCATATTATCTTCACTCTAGGGCTTTGAAATGAATTTGAATTCTTCGAGATCAAAATGTAAGATGAAAGTTTTGGGAAAGTCCTTTTATTCCCTTCTCATTCAACTTTCAAAAAGTTTCAATTTCCACTCAGTTTCACACAATCAATCACACAAAAATCAAACAAACAATCACAATTATTTATTTAATATAACATTCCAAAATTTAGAATTTTGGGATGTTACAGTTTGTCACCTAGCGGTGCTTCCAAAACGTAATTATTCTGTGCAGCAATGAGGATAATCCTCAAGTTACAGACCGAGTCCGTGTAGTTGCTACAATCATCTTTCAACTTAGCTTTCTCTAGGAACGCATTAAAATTCAATGGAACAATAGCACGGGCCATCTATCTACAACAACATAGATATGCAAAATACTATCAGGTACTAATTTCATGATAAATTAAAGTTCAAATAATCAAATTATGCAAAATACTATCAGGTACTAATTTAATGATAAATTAAAGTTCAAATAATCAAATTACTTAAGAACTCCCACTTAGATAGACATCTCTCTAATCATCTAAGTGATCACATGATCAATATCAACTAAACCATGTCAATCATCACGTGAGATGGAGTAGTTTTCAATGGTGAACATCACTACGTTGATCATATCTACTATATGATTCACGCTCGACCTTTCGGTCTCAGTGTTCTGCTACCTCTTGAGCACTGCGTTGGTTTTCCCTTGAAGAGGAAAGGGTGATGCAATAAATTAGCGTAAGTATTTCCCTCAGTTTTTGAGAACCAAGGTATCAATCCAGTAGAAGATCACGCTCGAGTCCCACGCACCTACACAAACAAATAAGAACCTCGCAACCAACGTGATAAAGGGGTTGTCAATCCCTTCATGGTCACTTACGAGAGTGAGATCTGATAGATATGATAAGATAATATTTTTGGTATTTTTATGATAAAGAGAAATAAAGATGCAAAGTAAAATAAACGGCAATAGAAATAGCTAAGTGTGTAAGATTAATATGATGGAAGATAGACCCGGGGGCCATAGGTTTCACTAGTGGCTTCTCTCAAGAGCATAAGTATTACGGTGGGTAAACGAATTACTGTCGAGCAATTGATAGAATTGAGCATAGTTATGAGAATATCTAGGTATGATCATGTATATAGGCATCACGTCCGTGACAAGTAGACCGAAACGATTCTCCATCTACTACTATTACTCCACACATCGACCGCTATCCAGCATGCATCTAGAGTATTAAGTTCATAAGAACAGAGTAATGATTTAAGTAAGATGACATGATGTAGAGGGATAAACTCATGCAATATGATATAAACCCCATCTTTTTATCCTCGATGGCAACAATACAATACGTGTCGTTTCCCTTTCTGTCACTGGGATCGATCACCGCAAGATTGAACCCAAAGCTAAGCACTTCTCCCATTCAAGAAAGATCAATCTAGTAGGCCAAACCAAACTGATAATTCGAAGAGACTTGCACAGATAAACCAATCATACATAAAAGAATTCAGAGGAGATTCAAGTAATGTTCATAGATAAACTTGATCAGAAACCCACAATTCATCGGATCTCGACAAACACACCGCAAAAGAAGATTACATCGAATAGACCTCCAAAGAAGAACGTGGAGAACTTTGTATTGAGATCCAAAGAGAGAGAAGAAGCCATCTAGCTAATAACTATGGACCCGAAGGTCTGCAGTAAACTACTCACACATCACCGGAGAAGCCATGGAGTTGATGTAGAGGCCCTCCGTGATCAATGCCCCCTCCGGCGGAGCTCCGGAAAAGGCCCCAAGATTGGATCTCTCGGGTACAGAAGGTTGCGGCGGTGGAATTAGGTTTTCGTGGTGCTCCTGGATGTTTGGGATATAGGAGGAAGAAGTACGTCGATGGAGCAACGAGGGCCCCACGAGGGTAGAGGGCACGCCCAGGGGGGCAGGCGCGTCCCCCTGCCTCGTGGCCTCCTCGATTGTTTCTTGATGCCCACTCCAAGTCTCCTGGATCACGTTCGTTGAGAAAATCACGTTCCCGAAGGTTTCATTCCGTTTGGATTCTGTTTGATATTCCTTTTCGGCGAAACTCTAAAATAGGCAAAAAAAATAGAAATTTGGGCTGGGCCTCCGGTTAGTAGGTTAGTCCCAAAAATGATATAAAAGTGTAAAATAAAGCCCATTAACATCCAACATAGATAATATAATAGCATGGAGCAATCGAAATTTATAGATACGTTGGAGACGGTATCAAGCATCCCCAAGCTTAATTCCTGCTCGTCCTCGAGCAGGTAAATGATAAAAAAAGAATTTTTGATGTGGAATGATTTCTAACATATTTCTCAATGTAATTTTTCTTTATTGTGGCATGAATGTTCAGATCCGAAAGATTCAAGATTAAAGTTTAATATTGACATAAAAATAATAATACTTCAAGCATACTAACTAAGCAATCATGTCTTCTCAAAATAACATGGCCAAAGAAAGTTATCCCTACAAAATCATATAGTCTGGCTATGCTCTATCTTCACCACACAAAATATTTAAATAATGCACAACCCCGATGACAAGCCAAGAAATTTTTTCATACTTTTGATGTTCTCAAAAAATTTCAATATTCACGCAATATATGAGCGTGAGCCATGGACATAGCACTATATGTGGAATAGAATTGTGGTTCTGGAGAAGAAAAAAAGGAGAAAATAGTCTCACATCAACTAGGCGCATCAACGGGCTATGGAGATGCCCATTAATAGATATCAATGTGAGTGAGTAGGGATTGCCATGCAACGGATGCACTAGAGCTATAAGTGTATGAAAGCTCAACAAAAGAACTAAGTGGGTGTGCATCCAACTTGCTTGCTAATGAAGACCTAGGGCATTTTGAGGAAGCCCATCATTGGAATATACAAGCCAAGTTATATAATGAAAAATTCCCACTAGTATATGAAAGTGATATCATAGGAGACTCTCTATCATGAAGATCATTATGCTACTTTGAAGCACAAGTGTGGAAAAAGGATAGTAGCATTGTCCCTTCTCTCTTTTTCTCTCATTTTTTTGGGCCTTCTCTTTTTTTTATGGCCTTTATTTTTTTTCGTCCGGAGTCTCATCCCGACTTGTGGGGGAATCATAGTCTCCATCGTACTTTCCTCACTTGGAACAATGCTCTAATAATGATGATCATCACACTTTATTTACTTACAACTCAAGAATTACAACTCGATACTTAGAAAAAAATATGACTCTATGTCAATGCCTCCGGTGGTGTACCGGGATGAGCAATGATGCATGAGTGACATGTATGAAGAATTATGAACGGTGGCTTTGCCACAAATACGATGTCAACTACATGATCATGCAACCAATATGACAATGATGAAGCGTGTCATAATAACGGAACGATGGAAAGTTGCATGGCAATATATCTCGGAATGGCTATCGAAATGCCATAATAGGTTGGTATGGTGGCTGTTTTGAGGAAGGTATATGGTGGGTTTATGGTACCGGTGAAAGTTCCACGATACTAGAGAGGCTAGTAATGGTGGAAGGGTGAGAGTGCGTATAATCCATGGACTCAACATTAGTCATAAAGAACTCACATACTTATTGCAAAAATCTATTAGTTATCGAAACAAAGTATTACGCGCATGCTCCTAGGGGGATAGATTGGTAGGAAAAGACTATCGCTCGTCCCCGACCGCCACTCATAAGGAACACAATCAATAAATAAATCATGCTCTGACTTCATCACATAATGGTTCACCATACGTGCATGCTATGGGAATCACAAACTTTAACACAAGTATTTCTCAAATTCACAACTACTCAACTAGCATGACTCTAATATCACCATCTCCATATCTCAAAACAATTATCAAGTATCAAACTTCTCATAGTATTCAATGCACTTCTATAAAAGGTTTTATATTATTCCTAAAAGCAAATTTCCATGTTGTTCTAAAGGAATCTCAAAATAATATAAGTGAAGCATGAGAGATCAATTATTTATATAAAATAAAACCACTACCGTGCTCTAAAAGATATAAGTGAAGCACTAGAGCAAAAACTATATAGCTCAAAAGATATAAGTGAAGCACATAGAGTATTCTAATAAATTCTGAATCATGTGTGTCTCTCTCAAAAGGTGTGTACAGAAAGTACGACTGTGGTAAACTAAAAACCAAAGACTCAAATCATACAAGACGCTCCAAGCAAAACACATATCATGTGGTGAATAAAAATATAGCTCCAAGTAAAGTTACCGATAGACAAAGAGGAAAGAGGGGATGCCTTCAGGGGCATCCCCAAGCTTAGGCTTTTTGGTGTCCTTGAATCTTACCTTTGGATGCCATGGGCATTCCCAAGCTTAGGCTCTTGCCACTCCTTGTTCCATAATCCATCAAATCTTTACCCAAAACTTGAAAACTTCACAACACAAAAACTTAAATAGAAAATCTCGTGAGCTCCGTTAGCGAAAGAAAACAAAACACCACTTCAAGGTACTGTAATGAAATCATTCTTGATTTATATTGGTGTTAAAATTACTGTATTCCAACTTATCTATGGTTTATAAACTCTTTTACTAGCCATAGATTCATCAAAATAAGCAAACAACACACGAAAAACAGAATCTGTCAAAAATAGAACAGTCTGTAGTAATCTGTAGCTAACGCAAAGTCTGGAACCCCAAAAATTCTAATATAAATTGATGGACGTGATTAATTTAGATATTAATCATCTGAAAAAATAATTAACTAAATATCACTTCCCAAATAAAAATGGCAGCAATTCTCGTGAGCGCTAAAGTTTCTGTTTTTTACAGCAAGATCAAAAAGACTTTCCCCATGTCTTCCCAACGGTTCTACTTGGCACAAACACTAATTAAACACAGAAAACACAACCAAAACAGAGTCTAGATAAATTATTTATTACTAAACAGGAGCAAAAAGCAAAAAACTAAAGTAAAATTGGGTTGCCTCCCAACAAGCGCTATCGTTCAACGCCCCTAGCTAGGCATCAAAGCGAAGATAGATCTAGGTATTGCCATCTTTGGTAGGCTATCCATAAGAGGCTCTCATAATAGATTCATATGGTAATTTAAATTTATTTATAGGGAAGTGTTCCATGCCTTTCCTTAATGGAAATTGGAATTTAATATTCCCTTCCTTCATATCAATAATTGCACCAATCGTTCTAAGGAAAGGTCTACCAAGAATAATAGGACATGAAGGATTGCAATCTATATCAAGAACAATGAAATCTATGGGCACATAATTCCTATTTTCAACAATAAGAAAATCATTCATTCTTCCCATAGGTTTCTTAATAGTGGAATCCACAAGGTGCAAATTTAAAGAACAATCATCAAATTCACGGAATCCTAGAAAATCATGTAAAGTTTTCGGAATCGTGGAAACACTAGCACCCAAATCACACAAAGCATAGCATTCATGATCTTTAATTTTAATAATAGGTTCCCACTCATCATAAAGTTTTCTAGGGATAGAAACTTCCAACTCAATTTTTTCTTCATAAGATTGCATAAAAGCATCAACGATATGTTTAGTAAAAGCTTTATTTTGACTATAAGCATGAGGAGAATTTAGCACGGATTGCAACAAGGAAACACAATCTATCAAAGAGCAATTATCATAATTAAATTCCTTGAAGTCCAAAATAGTGGGTTCATTGCTATTTAAAGTTTTAACCTCTTCAATCCCACTTTTAACAATTTTTGCATCAAGATCTAAAAACTCTGAATTTTTGGAACGCCTTCTAGGTAAGGTGGCTCATCTTCAGTCCCATCATTATCAAGATTCATATGGCAAAACAAAGATTTAATAGGAGACACATCAATAACTTTTAGATCTTCATCTTTATTTTCATGAAAACTAGAAGAACACGCTTTCACAAAGCAATCTTTCCTAGCACGCATCCTAGAGGTTCTTTCTTTGCACTCATCAATGGAAATTCTCATGGATTTGAGAGACTCATTGATATCATGCTTAGGTGGAATAGATCTAAGTTTCAAATAATCAACATCAAGAGAAATTCTATCCATGTTCCTAGCCAACTCATCAATCTTAAGCATTTTTTCTTCAAGCAAAGCATTGAAATTATTTTGCGAATTCATAAAATCCTTAACACAAGTCTCAAATTCAGAGGGCATCTTATTAAATTTTACATAAGAATTGTTGTAGGAATTACCATAATTATTAGAGGAATTACTAGGAAACGGCCTAGAATTAAAATTACCTCGATACGCGTTGTTACCAAAATTGTTCCTACCAACAAAATTCACATCCATAGATTCATTATTATTCTCAATCAAAGTAGACAAAGGCATATCATTAGGATCAGTAGGAGCACCCTTCATAAGTTCATCCATCTTTCCACTCAAAACATTAATCTCTTCAATGGCATGCACTTTTTTACTAGTAGATCTTTCAGTGTGCCATTGAAAATAATTAACCATAATATTATCTAGGAGTTTGGTAGCTTCTCCTAAAGTGATTTCCATAAAAGTGCCTCCCCCGGCTGAATCTAAAAGATTTCTAGAATCAAAATTCAATCTGGCATAAAAAATCTGTATAATCATCCATAAATTCAAACCATGTGTAGGGCAATTACGTATCATCAATTTCATCCTCTCCCAAGATTGTGCAACATGTTCATGATCAAGTTGCTTAAAATTCATAATATCGTTTCTAAGAGAGATGATCTTAGAGGGAGGAAAATACTTAGAGACAAAAGCATCTGTGCACTTATTCCATGAATCAATACTATTTTTAGGCAAAGACAAAAACCAAGCTTTAGAGCGATCTCTAAGCGAAAACAGAAATATCTTAAGTTTAACAATATCATTATCCACATCTTTCTTCTTTTGCATATCACACAAATCAACAAAGTTGTTTAGATGGGTAGCGGCATCTTCACTAGGAAGGCCGGTGAATTGATCTTTCATGACAAGATTCAACAAAGCAACATTAATTTCACAAGATTCAGCATCGGTAAGAGGAGCAATCGGAGTGATAATAAAATCATTATTGTTGGTATTGGCAAAGTCACACAATTTAGTATTCTCTTGAGCCATCGTGACAAGCAAGCAATCCAACACACAAGCAAACAAGAAACATGAAAAAAAAGCAAATAGAAAAAAGAGAAGGGGAACGGAAAAAGAGGGCGAATAAAACGGCAAGGGTGAAGCGGGGGAGAGGAAAACGAGAGGCAAATGGCAAACAATGTATTGCGAGGGATAAGAGTGTGTGATGGGTACTTGGTATGTCTTGACTTGTGCGTAGACTCCCCGGCAACGGCGCCAGAAATGGATCGTTTTCGGGAGTCAAATCTTGACTTGACTTGGCGCGAATCACCCCGGCAACGGCGCCAGAAATCCTTCTTGCTACCTCTTGAGCACTACGTTGGTTTTCCCTTGAAGAGGAAAGGGTGATGCAGTAACGTAGCGTAAGTATTTCCCTCAGTTTTTGAGAACCAAGGTATCAATACAGTAGGAGATCACGCTCGAGTCCCATGCACCTACATAAATAAATAAGAACCTCGCAACCAACGCGATAAAGGGGTTGTCAATCCCTTCAAGGTCACTTACGAGAGTGAGATCTGATAGATATGATAAGATAATATTTTTGGTATTTTTATGATAAAGATAAATAAAGATGCAAAGTAAAATAAACGGCAATAGAAATGGCTAAGTGTTGGAAGATTAATATGATGGAAGATAGACCCTGGGGCCATAGGTTTCACTAGTGGCTTCTCTCAAGAGCATAAGTATTACATTGGGTAAACGAATTACCGTCGAGCAATTGATAGAATTGAGCATAGTTATGAGAATATCTAGGTATGATCATGTATATAGGCATCACGTCCGTGACAAGTAGACCGAAACGATTCTGCATCTACTACTATTACTCCACACATCGACCGCTATCCAGCATGCATCTAGAGTATTAAGTTCATAAGAACAAAGTAATGCTTTAAGTAAGATGACATGATGTAGAGGGATAAACTCATGCAGTATGATATAAACCCCATCTTTTTATCCTCGATGGAACAATACAATACGTGTTGTTTCCCTTTCTGTCACTGGGATCGAGCACCGCAAAATTAAACCCAAAGCTAAGCACTTCTCCATTGCAAGAAAGATCAATCTAGTAGGTCAAACCAAACTAATAATTCGAAGAGACTTGCAAAGATAAACCAATCATACATAAAATAATTCAGAGGAGATTCAAATATTGTTCATAGATAAACTTGATCATAAACCCACAATTCATCGGATCTCAACAAACACACCGCAAAAGAAGATTACATCGAATAGATCTCCAAGAAGATCGAGGAGAACTTTGTATTGACATCCAAAGAGAGAGAAGAAGACATCTAGCTAATAGCTATGGACCCGAAGGTCTGAAGTAAACTACTCACACATCACCGAAGAGGCCATGGAGTTGATGTAGAGGCCCTCCGTGATCAATGCCTCCTCCGGTGGAGCTCCGGAAAAGGCCCCAAGATGGGATCTCTCGGGTGCAAAAGGTTGCGGCAGTGGAATTAGGTTTTCGTGGTGCTCCTGGATGTTTGGGGGTACGTGGATATATATAGGAGGAAGATGTGCATCGGTGGAGCAACTAGGGGCCCTCGAGGGTGGAGGGCGCGCCCAAGAGGGGTAGGCGCGCCCCCTGCCTCGTGGCCTCCTCGATTGTTTCTTGACGCCCACTCCAAATCTTCTGGATCACGTTCGTTGAGAAAATCACGTTCCCGAAGGTTTCATTCCATTTGGACTCCATTTGATATTCCTTTTCGGTGAAACTCTAAAATAGGCAAAAAACAGAAATTTGGGCTGGGCCTCCGGTTAGTAGGTGTAACGCCCCAGATATACTTTCCATATTTGTATCCAACTCTTGCCGTTTCTGGCATTAAGTTATATTTATTTCTCGGGTTCGGGTCTTTGTCTCCGTGTGTTGTTTTTCTTTTCCGTGCATCTCTTATCATGTCATCACGTGCATTGCATTTGCATACATGTTCATCTCATGCATTCGAGCATTTTCCCCGTTGTCCGTTTTGCATTCCGGCGCTTCGTTCTCCTCCGGTGGCCTTTTCTAGCGTTCTTTCGTGTGTGGGGATTAAACATTTCCGGATTGGACCGAGACTTGCCATGCGGCCTTGGTTTACTACCGGTAGACCGCCTGTCAAGTTTCGTATCATTGGACTTCGTTTGATACTCCAACGGTTAACCGAGGGACCGAAAAGGCCTCGTGTGTGTTGCAGCCCAACACCCCCCAAATTTGTCCCAAAACCCACCAAACTCTGCTCCATGTCCTAGAGCATTCGATCATGATCGCGTGGGCGAAAACCGCACCTCATTTGGACTGTCCTAGCTCCCTCTATGCCTATATATACACCCCCAGTCCAAATTCGCGGAGTCCCTCCCCCCTAACCCTAGATCAAATCGCCTCCGCCGCTACCGGACACGTCCGGACGGAGCCGGACGCGTCCACCCGCCGCCGCCATCCAACTCGCCGCCGCCACGTGTCCCCCGCGGGACCAGATCGCCGCCCGCCGCCGCAGGCCCGCTCGGGCCCGTCCCCGGCCCCCCAAGCCCATCGGCCGGGTCGCGTCCCCGCGCCCGACGCCGCCCGTCCGCCTCCTCGCCGGCGTGCGCTCCGCCGCCACCGCACGACTCCGGCGAGGGTCGCCACCTCGACGCCGGCGGCCGCTGTCCCGCTGCCGCCTCGACCGGTCCGGCGCCGCTGCTCCCATCGCCGTTCGCCGCCGCCCCGGCGAGCTTCCCCGCCGGCCGGCCCCTCCTTCCCGGCGTCCCGCTCCGTCTCCGGCCGCCGTGAGCCCCATTTCCGGCGAGCCCGAGCTCGGACTGCTACAGTGCGGCCGGACCCGATCTGGATCTGGATCTGGGGATCCCCCGGTTGACTTTTATCTCCTAACCCTAGTTTTTTTATGCGATGTTTGACTGCTCGTATCTCCGCAACCGTAGCTCCGTTTTGGGCATATGATATATCAAAATCTTCGCCTCGACATGTACATCATTTCATTCCATTGCATCATTTGCATTTGAGTCATCTTGTTGCCCAAAATGCTGTTAGAAGGAGGCTTCGTGAGTTAAATTGCAGATCCGTTAGTTCATCATGCACTTTTGTCATTTTTGCCATGTTTAATTCGTGCATGATATGCCTGTGCCCCTTTGGGATGAATTGTTAAGCATTTTGTCTTCTTTCCAGAGGTGCCACCCATGCATTTTTAGGATGTGTGTGTTGTCTTGTGCAAGCTTGCGAAGAGAGGTACCTGAGATTGCTGATTTCAGGGACTTAGTGATTTTCACTAAGTCTGGGATATTTTAGTTCATGATGCTATATGTCCAGCTTGTTTCCTAGTGATCCGTGCCTCTTTTGAGGATGATCAGTAAGGGAGTTTTGATATTTATGTTATGCTCTATCCATCCATGTCTTTGTTTGCATATGTGGAGTGCTCTAGGTTGACTCAATCGAGCTCAACTTTTGCTTCGTTGTTAATCTGGGCAGATCGTCAACTTGTTTGCGATTTTGCCGATGCTACCGTTAGTGTTCCATGCATGCTATGCCTTTGTTCTTGCCATGTGTAGCTAGCATATTGTGCCTTATTGCTGGTTATATGCTTGCCTTGCATGACTTGCACCGTAGTGAGTGCATCGAGCTCGTTTACATGCCTTCGTGAGTTATATTTCAGCATGTCTCAGTTTTCACTAAGTCTGAAAACTGATTGTGTTTTAGCTATGTTCGTGTGCCCGTTAATATATTTTGTGATCCCTTTTGGCCCCAGGTCACTTTGGGACTTTTGTTAAGCTTGTTGAGTAGCTCCATGCCATGTTCTTACTTGTCATGTTCAGGTCATTTATCATGTTGTTTTGCTGCTCCGAAGAGAGCATCGTGATCTGAAATTTCAGACTAGTGTTAATTTCACTAAGTCTGGAATCTGTTTTGCATATTCATTTTTGCCATGCTTGTTTGAACCTCTTAATGGATGAATTTGCCTATGGCTCAGTGCTAGTGTTTTGTTAAGCATCTTGTGTACATCACTGCCATGTATTTTGTTTTCATGTTTGGTGGCTGTAGCATGTTCATTTCGTTGCATTTAGATGCCTACTTGCTGTAAATCGCAGACCGGTGTCATATCTTAAAACGCTTGCCATTTCCAAACCGTAACTCCGATTCCAATGATCTTTATATCGTTTTCAAGCGATTTCATCCCCTCTATCCAGTGGCACCCTTGGAATTCCAAGTTGAGGCCAGGTTCATGCATTTCCTGTCATATCTTGCATTTTGCATCCCGCATCGCATCCCGCATAGCATGTCATCATTTCATCATATTGCTTGGTCTTGCACGTGGTTGATTGTATCCTTGTTGCTTGTTTGTCTTGTTTGGGTAGAGCCGGGAGACGAGTTCGCTACCGAGGAGCCCGTTGAGTTTGCTTGTGAGGATCCAGTCAGCTTTGACAACTGTGCAGGCAAGATGATCATACCCTCGAAATCACTACTATCTTTGCTATGCTAGTTTGCTCGCTCTTTTGCTTTGCCACTGCTACGATGCCTACCATTTGCTTGTCAGCCTCCAATTGCATGATTGAACCTCTTAACCTACCATTGTCCTAGCAAACCCGTTGATTGGCTATGTTAACGCTTTGCTCAGCCCCTCTTATAGCGTTGCTAGTTGCAGGTGAAGATTGGAGCCGTTCCTTGTTGGAACATTTATTTACCTTGTTGGATTATTATATTGCTTATGTTATCTTAATGCAATCTATATACTTGGTAAAGGGTGGAAGGGCTCGGGCCTCTCGCCTAGTGTTTTGTTCCTCTGCCGCCCTAGTTTCCGTTCATTATCGGTGTTATGTTCCCGATTTTTGCGTTCTTACGCGGTTGGGTTTAAATGGGAACCCCTTTGATATTTCGCCTTAATTAAAGCTTTCAGCAATGCCCAAACCTTGGTTTTACCATTTGCCACCTACCCTTTCTTTCCTTGGGTTCTTCTGACTCAAGGTCATCCTTATTTTTTAACCCCCCGGGGCCAGTGCTCCTCTGAGTGTTGGTCACCTGTCAGCTACCGGTGGCCACCAGGGGCAACTCTGGGCTGGCCTACCCGTACCTAGGACAATCTGAGTGTGCCCTGAGAAAGAGATATGTGCAGCTCCTATCGGGATTTGTCGGCACATTCGGGCGGTGTTGCTGGTCTTGTTTTAACCTGTCGAAGTGTCTTGAGTTACCGAGATACCGAGTCTGATCGGAACGTCTTGGGAGGAGGTCTATTCCTTCGTTGACCGTGAGAGCTTGTCATGGGCTAAGTTGGGACTCCCCTGCAGGGATTGAACTTTCGAAAGCCGTGCCCGCGGTTATGGGCAGATGGGAATTTGTTAATGTCCGGTTGTAGATAACTTGAATCTTAATTAATTAAAATGAATCAACTGAGTGTGTTGCCGTGATGGCCTCCTTCTCGGCGGAGTCCGGGAAGTGGACACGGTGTTGGAGTAATGCTTGCGCAGGTTGTTCCTCTAGATTCTCGCTCGCGCCTTGCCCCCTCTTCTCGCTCTCTTTTGTGTATAAGTTAGCCACCACATATGCTAGTCGCTTGCTGCAGCTCCACATACTTGCCTTATCCTTCCTATAAGATTAAATAGTTTTGATCACGAGGGTGCGAGATTGCTGAGTCCCTGTGGCTCACAGATACTATAATTCCAGATGCAGGTCCAGGTGATTCCGCTCCAGGTGACGAGTACGAGCTCAAGTGGGAGTTCGACAAGGACTCTCAGCGTTATTATGTTTCCTTTCCCGACGATCAGTAGTGGTGCCTAGTTGGGGTTATCGATTCAGGGCCTTGTCGCATGTTGGGGTTTTTTTTCTATTTTGGCACCGTAGTCGGGCCATGAGTGATTTGTATGATGGATGTTATTTATGTACTTTGATGTGACGTGGCGAGTGTAAGCCAACTATGTACCTCCCCTTTATATTATTTATGTACATGGGATGTGTGATGATTTCCTGACTTGCGACCTTGCTTTCAATGCGGTTATGCCTCTAAGTCGTGCGTCGACACGTGGGAGATATAGCCGCATCGAGGGCGTTACAAGTTGGTAATCAGAGCCTTCCCCGACCTTAGGAGCCCCCATTGCTTGATTGTTTTTAGCAGCCGAGTTGTGTCTAGAAAAATATTTTGAGTCACTTAGGAATTATATATCGGAGAGTTAGGAATTCTTTTTACTTCCCAGTTTCCTCATCGCTCTGGTAAGGCATCCTGATGTAGAGTTTTGACTCTTCCCTTCTCAAATTTCACTAAAAAAAATTTTTAGGATCACGCGAGTATCTTGGTTTTGTTCCGATGGTTTTGTGATGAGAACATTGTTCTTGGTGCCTCCTGTCTCTAGGGGTTGTGGCAGTGTCCCGGGGAGTTGAGCTCCGAGGTGTTGTCGTCACAATTTTATCGTTGCAATTCTGGTATACTTGAGATTTGTGCGCGACATCGAAAATCTCTTTTATGCAGTTCGTTGGTGAGATAACCTCGACGCCACCCAGTACTGGGGCGGGAGTTCGGGAGTATCGCCATAACTTGTATATCGGATGCTTTTCGAAGGTTGAGATAGATGGTTTTCGAAGGTTTCTTGGTTATGTGTTGAAGGATGGATACAGCTGGATGTAGGATTGCTAGCTTGAGTGAGATATTATGCTCCCCTATATCCCCAACACCTGATTGCATAACCGGGAAAATTTCAGGAATTTCATAGGTGGGAATTCAAGTAGCCTTAGGATATCTTTCCGACAGATGTATGATATGAAATTGGGGTTCGACGTCTAGTGGTTCGCCTATTCACGGTCGATTTTACAGTGGTCTCGTTGTGTCTTAAAGAGTCCTTGGCTATGCTGACTCGGGGACGCTTCGTATGTCATGTGCACTGCCTTGTACATGATGGTGCTGTACGATCGAGCCCGTGTAGGTCCCACCACGAAAACTTCGGACGAAAATTTCTATCATGTATTTGTTCCGGCTTATTCCGCAAGCCAACCCTTGGTTTTATTTTCAGTTGTGGCATTCGAGTTGCTCCGACGTCATATGTTGATACCATCCCTCGTTGTTGTACCCCTTCTACCTGATTCTTCGTGGCTTCGCAATTTAGGAATATGTGACCACTTCAAGAGAAGTGCATTCGTTCATTTTGTTCGGATGTGAAGACTTTATGTTGCAATTTTCATTCCGTTGGATTCAGCTTCAATATTTGTCTATTTGTGTGCTAATGGTGGTCAACATCTTCAGGATGGCTCCTCCAACGCGCACGACTCCGAATCCTGATCCGCCTCCACCTCCGCCTCCTCCAGAAGCATGGCAAGCTGTGATGGCCGCTACTAATGCAAACACTCAGCTGATCATGCAAATTCTCCAAGAGCGCAATCAAGGCAGTCAAGGGAATCAAGGCAGCAATCAGGGTCACTTTGCTACACTCAACCAGTTCCTTGCTAACGGGCCAAAGACTTTCAGTAATTGTGTTGAGGCAACCGATGCTGACGATTGGCTTGTGGATCTATGTAAGCATTTCGAGTGCAGCAACGTCAGGCCTGAGGACTTTGTGAAATTCGTTTCCTTCCAACTCAAAGATCAGGCTGCAGAATGGTTCCAGCAGTACAAGGATTCCAGAGGTGAACGTGTTATCACTTGGGATGATTTCCGTCAAGATTTCCGAGCTCATCACATTCCGCAGAGCGTGGTTGAAAGCAAGCGTGAGGAATTCCGCAATCTGAAGCAAGGCTCTTTGTCTGTCTATGACTACAACAAATTGTTCCAGAAACTTGCCCGCTTTGCCAAGCAGGACGTGCCTGACGAGAAGAGCATGATATATCAGTTCAGGGGTGGTCTCAGAGAAGATATTCAGCTCGCTCTTGTTCTCTTCGAGCCTTTGAGATACGATGAGTTCTACAACATGGCACTGAAGCAAGAGGCTGCTCAGTTGAGGTGTGATGCTTCCAGGAAGCGAGTCAGAGATGTTACTCCGTCTTCCTCTACTCAAGTGGCCAAGCAGCAGAAGTTTTGGCTTCCTCCTCCTCCGTTCCGTCAGCCGTATCAGCAGAAGAGCAAAGGTGGCAGTGGTTCTTCCCACCCACCCAACCCAGGCTTTCAGAACAAGACTTCGTCTCAAGCTCCAAGATCGAGTGCTCCGTATCACCGTCCGCTTTTAGAGGTCACGTGCAACAAGTGCCAACAGAAGGGTCACTATGCCAACAAGTGTTTCAACCAGAGGCGTCTTCCTCCTCCTCCTCCTGTCAGATCGGCAAGTACAGCTGTGGTCAAGCATAATTCCAAGCACGCCAAGGTCAATTTGATGAATGCAGCTCAGGCAGAGGACTCGTCAGATGTGATCATGGGTAACCTTCCTGTTAATGATATTCCTGCAAAAGTTCTTTTTGACACTGGTGCATCGCATTGCTTCATCTCGAGACCGTTTACAAATAGGCATGAATTGGTTTCACAAGTCTTGCCTAGTCCTTTAGCAGTTGTCTCTCCCGGCAAGCGCATGCAGGCTAACTCCATCGTTCCAGATGTTTCTATCACGATGGGCGAGTTCAAGTTTCTTGCTTCTCCTACGGTTCTCGGTGACTCGGATATTGATCTTATACTCGGGATGGACTGGCTCTCTAAGCATAAAGCTCAGCTTGATTGTGCAGCCAGGCAGATTCAACTGACTCATTCGTCTGAGGATGTCATTGTCTTTGCCGCTCGGGATAATACCATCCGGTTGTTTTCTCTCAATGAGAAGGGTGAATTGGATGCTATTTCGCAGATTCCGGTTGTTTGTGAGTATCAAGACGTTTTTCCAGAAGAACTCCCAGGGATGCCTCCAAACCGGCCAGTTGAATTTGTTATTGAACTTGAGCCCGGTACGGAACCTGTGTGCAAACGTCCCTACAAGCTCGGCCCCGAAGAGTTGAAGGAGTTGAAGAAACAACTCGATGAGCAAGAAAGATTGGGTCTCATCCGGCCTAGTACTTCTCCGTGGGGTTGTGGTGTTCTTTTTGTGAAGAAGAAGGATGGTTCGAGCCGACTTTGTGTTGATTACCGTCCAGTGAACAAGAAGACCATCAAGAACAAATACCCACTTCCCAACATCAATGAGCTGTTCGAACAACTCAAGGGTGCTCAAGTATTCTCCAAGCTTGATCTCCGTATGGGTTATCACCAGATTCGCATTCGTGAAGAAGATATTCCCAAGACAGCATTCAGAACAAGCTTTGGTTCATATGAATACACTGTCATGTCTTTTGGCCTCGCCAATGCTCCTCCGACGTTCTCTCGCATGATGAACTTCATCTTCAACGCCTACACCAATGACTTCATTTTGGTCTATCTCGATGACATTCTGGTTTTCTCGAAGAACAAGGAAGATCATGCCAAGCACTTGCATTTGGTTCTCGATAAGCTCAGGGAATATCAGTTCTATGCCATGTTCTCCAAGTGTGAATTTTGGCTCGATGAGGTTCTTTATCTTGGTCATATCATCTCTGCCAAGGGCATTTCCGTGAATCCCAAGAAGGTATCCGCAATTGTGAATTGGGAACCTCCTCAGAATGTGAAGCAACTCCGCAGTTTCCTCGGTCTCGCAAGCTATTGCCGAAGATTCGTTGAAAACTTTTCCAAGATCGCGAAGCCTCTCTCAAATCTTCTTCAGAAGCACGTCAAGTTCGTTTGGTCTCCGGAGTGTGATATTGCTTTCAACACTTTGAAAGAGAAGTTGATCACTGCTCCAGTTCTGACTCCACCTGATGAATCCAAGCCGTACGAGGTCTTTTGTGATGCCTCTCTCCAAGGTCTTGGCGCAGTATTGATGCAAGAGAAGAAAGTTGTTGCTTATACATCTCGCCAGTTGAAGCCTAATGAGAAGAACTACCCCACTCATGATCTCGAGTTGGCGGCAGTTGTGCATGCTCTTTTGACTTGGAGACATCTTCTATTGGGAAGAAAAGTGGACATTTTCACTGATCACAAGAGTCTCAAGTACATCTTCACTCAGCCTAATCTCAACCTAAGGCAAACTCGATGGGTCGAAATGATTCAAGAGTATAATCCGAGTATTGAGTATACTCCAGGCAAGGCCAATGTGATTGCTGACGCTTTGAGCAGAAAGGCCTATTGCAACAGTCTGATTCTCAAGCCTTATCAACCCGAGCTTTGTGAAGCTTTCCGCAAACTTAATCTGCAAGTTGTTCCTCAAGGTTTCCTCGCCAACCTTCAAGTTTCTCCTACCTTAGAAGACCAGATTCGCCAAGCCCAGCTTCTTGATGCTATGGTGAAAAAGGTGAAGATTGGGATTGCAAAGAGTCAGTCCAAGTACAAGTGCTACCACCTTGATGACAAGGACACTCTCTTCTTCGAGGATCGTATTGTTGTGCCCAAAGGTGAACTTCGTAAAGTGATCATGAACGAGGCTCACAACTCTCTCCTCTCCATCCACCCTGGTAGTACGAAGATGTATCAGGATCTCAAGCAAGCTTATTGGTGGACTCGAATGAAGCGCGAGATCGCTCAATTCGTGAATGAATGTGATATCTGCAGAAGAGTGAAGGCAGAACACCAAAGGCCAGCAGGTCTCCTCCAACCGCTTGCCATTCCAGAATGGAAGTTTGACCACATTGAAATGGACTTCGTGACTGGGTTTCCAAAGTCCAAGCGTGGCAATGATGCTATATTTGTTGTCATCGACAAGCTCACCAAAGTGGCTCATTTTCTGCCTATCAAAGAGTCAATCACTGCAGCTCAATTGGCGGAACTCTATACCTCTCGCATTGTCTCTCTGCACGATATTCCTCAAGTGATCTCTTCAGACCGTGGCAGTATCTTTACCTCGAAGTTTTGGGATTCTTTTCAGAAGGCCATGGGGACCAACATTCACTTCAGCACAGCTTTCCATCCTCAAACAAGCGGTCAAGTCGAGCATGTCAACCAGATTCTTGAAGATATGCTCAGGGCTTGTGTGATCTCCTTCGGCATGAAGTGGGAGGATTGTCTTCCTTATGCTGAATTCTCCTATAACAACAGTTTTCAAGCAAGTTCGGGCAAGGCCCCTTTTGAAATTCTGTATGGCAGGAAGTGTCGTACCCCTCTCAACTGGTCTGAAACCGGTGAACGTCAGCTGCTGGGTAATGACTTAATCACAGAAGCAGAAGAAATGTGCAAAGTCATTCGTGATAACCTCAAAGCAGCCCAATCCCGCCAAAAGAGCTACTATGATATTAAGCACCGTGATTTGGCTTTCCAGATCGGAGATCATGTTTACCTCCGCGTCTCTCCTACGAAAGGTACTCGTCGCTTCGGTATCAAAGGGAAGCTTGCCCCTAGATACGTGGGACCTTTCAAGATTGCTAGTAAGAGAGGCGACCTCGCTTATCAGCTCGAGCTTCCTTCAAACTTTGCCAATGTTCATGATGTGTTCCACGTCTCTCAGCTTCAAAAGTGCTTCAAGACGCCTGACCGCACCGTCAACTTCGAGGACATTGAGCTCCAAGAAGATCTCTCCTATCGTGAGCACCCAGTTGCTATTCTTGAAGAGACTGAACGCAAGACCCGCAATAAGTCAATCAAATTTCTCAAAGTCAAGTGGTCTCACCATTCCGACCGTGAAGCTACATAGGAACGCGAGGATCACCTCCGTTCTGAGTACCCGGAGTTCTTTCAGCCCTAGATCTCGGGACGAGATCTTTTCGTAGTGGTGGAGTGTTGTAACGCCCCAGATATACTTTCCATATTTGTATCCAACTCTTGCCGTTTCCGGCATTAAGTTATATTTATTTCTCGGGTTCGGGTCTTTGTCTCCATGTGTTGTTTTTCTTTTCCGTGCATCTCTTATCATGTCATCACGTGCATTGCATTTGCATACATGTTCATCTCATGCATTCATTTTCCCCGTTGTCCGTTTTGCATTCCGGCGCTTCGTTCTCCTCCGGTGGTCATTTCTAGCTTTCTTTCGTGTGTGGGGGTTAAACATTTCCGGATTGGACCGAGACTTGCCATGCGGCCTTGGTTTACTACCGGTAGACCGCCTGTCAAGTTTCGTATCATTTGGACTTCGTTTGATACTCCAACGGTTAACCGAGGGACCGAAAAAAAGGCCTCTGTGTTGCAGCACAACACCCCCCAAATTTGTCCCAAAACCCACCAAACTCTGCTCTATGTCCTAGAGCGTTCGATCACGATCGCGTGGGCGAAAACCACACCTCATTTGGACTCTCCTAGCTCCCTCTATGCCTATATATACACCCCCCACTCCAAATTCACGGAGTCCCTCCCCCCTAACCCTAGATCAAATCGCCTCCGCCGCTACCGGACACGTCCGGACGGAGAGGGACGCGTCCGCCCGCCGCCGCCATCCAACCCGCCGCCGCCACGTGTCCCCCGCGGGACCAGATCGCCGCCCGCCGCCGCAGGCCCACTCGGGCCCGTCCCCGGCCCCCCAAGCCCATCGGCCGGGTCGCGTCCCCGCGCCCGACGCCGCCCGTCCGCCTCCTCGCCGGCGTGCGCTCCGCCGCCACCGCACGACTCCGGCGAGGGTCGCCACCTCGACGCCGGCGGCCGCTGTCCCGCTGCCGCCTCGACCGGTCCGGCGCCGCTGCTCCCATCGCCGTCCGCCGCCGCCCCGGCGAGCTTCCCCGCCGGCCGGCCCCTCCTTCCCGGCGTCCCGCTCCGTCTCCGGCCGCCGTGAGCCCCATTTCCGGCGAGCCCGAGCTCGGACTGCTACAGTGCCGCCGGACCCGATCTGGATCTGGATCTGGGGATCCCCCGGTTGACTTTTATCTCCTAACCCTAGTTTTTTATGCGATGTTTGACTGCTCGTATCTCCGCAACCGTAGCTCCGTTTTGGGCATATGATATATCAAAATCTTCGCCTCGACATGTACATCATTTCATTCCATTGCATCATTTGCATTTGAAGTCATCTTGTTGCCCAAAATGCTGTTAGAAGGAGGCTTCGTGAGTTAAATTGCAGATCCGTTAGTTCATCATGCACTTTTGTCATTTTTGCCATGTTTAATCCGTGCATGATATGCCTGTGCCCCTTTGGGATGAATTGTTAAGAATTTTGTCTTCTTTCTAGAGGTGCCACCCATGCATTTTTAGGATGTGTGTGTTGTCTTGTGCAAGCTTGCGAAGAGAGGTACCAGAGATTGCTGATTTCAGGGACTTTTGATATTTTAGTTCACGATGCTATATGTCCAGCTTGTTTCCTAGTGATCCGTGCCTCTTTTGAGGATGATCACTAAGGGAGTTTTGATATTTATGTTATGCTCTATCCATCCATGTCTTTTTTTGCATATGTGGAGTGCTCTAGGTTGACTCAATCGAGCTCAACTTTTGCTTCGTTGTTAATCTGGGCAGATCGTCAACTTGTTTGCGATTTTGCCGATGCTACCGTTAGTGTTCCATGCATGCTATGCCTTTGTTCTTGCCATGTGTAGCTAGCATATTGTGCCTTCTTGCTGGTTATATGCTTGCCTTGCGATGACTTGCACCGTAGTGAGTGCATCGAGCTCGTTTACATGCCTTCGTGAGTTATAATTTCAGCATGCCTCAGTTTCACCAAGTCTGAAAACTGATTGTGTTCGAGCTATGTTCGTGAGCTCGGTAGAGTATTTTGTGAACCCTTTTGACCCCAGGTCACTTTGGGTCTTTTGTTAAGCTTGTTGAGTAGCTCCATGCCATGTTCTTACTTGTCATGTTCAGGTTATCTATCATGTTGTTTTGCTGCTCCGAAGAGGGCTTCGTGATCTGAAATTTCAGGCTAGTGTTAATTTCACTAAGTCTGGAATCTGTTTTGCATATTCATCTATGTTCGTGAGCTCGGTAGAGTATTTTGTCAACCCTTTTGACCCCAGGTCACTTTGGGTCTTTTGTTAAGCTTGTTGAGTAACTCCATGCCATGTTCTTACTTGTCATGTTCAGGTTATCTATCATGTTGTTTTGCTGCTCCGAAGAGGGCTTCGTGATCTGAAATTTCAGGCTAGTGTTAATTTCTCACTAAGTCTGAAAACTGATTGTGTTCGAGCTATGTTCGTGAGCTCGGTAGAGTATTTTGTCAACCCTTTTGACCCCAGGTCACTTTGGGTCTTTTGTTAAGCTTGTTGAGTAACTCCATGCCATGTTCTTACTTGTCATGTTCAGGTTATCTATCATGTTGTTTTGCTGCTCCGAAGAGGGCTTCGTGATCTGAAATTTCAGGCTAGTGTTAATTTCTCACTAAGTCTGAAAACTGATTGTGTTCGAGCTATGTTCGTGAGCTCGGTAGAGTATTTTGTCAACCCTTTTGACCCCAGGTCACTTTGGGTCTTTTGTTAAGCTTGTTGAGTAACTCCATGCCATGTTCTTACTTGTCATGTTCAGGTTATCTATCATGTTGTTTTGCTGCTCCGAAGAGGGCTTCGTGATCTGAAATTTCAGGCTAGTGTTAATTTCTCACTAAGTCTGAAAACTGATTGTGTTCGAGCTATGTTCGTGAGCTCGGTAGAGTATTTTGTCAACCCTTTTGACCCCAGGTCACTTTGGGTCTTTTGTTAAGCTTGTTGAGTAACTCCATGCCATGTTCTTACTTGTCATGTTCAGGTTATCTATCATGTTGTTTTGCTGCTCCGAAGAGGGCTTCGTGATCTGAAATTTCAGGCTAGTGTTAATTTCTCACTAAGTCTGAAAACTGATTGTGTTCGAGCTATGTTCGTGAGCTCGGTAGAGTATTTTGTCAACCCTTTTGACCCCAGGTCACTTTGGGTCTTTTGTTAAGCTTGTTGAGTAACTCCATGCCATGTTCTTACTTGTCATGTTCAGGTTATCTATCATGTTGTTTTGCTGCTCCGAAGAGGGCTTCGTGATCTGAAATTTCAGGCTAGTGTTAATTTCTCACTAAGTCTGAAAACTGATTGTGTTCGAGCTATGTTCGTGAGCTCGGTAGAGTATTTTGTGAACCCTTTTGACCCCAGGTCACTTTGGGTCTTTTGTTAAGCTTGTTGAGTAGCTCCATGCCATGTTCTTACTTGTCATGTTCAGGTTATCTATCATGTTGTTTTGCTGCTCCGAAGAGGGCTTCGTGATCTGAAATTTCAGGCTAGTGTTAATTTCACTAAGTCTGGAATCTGTTTTGCATATTCATTTTTTCCATGCTTGTTTGAACCCCTTAATGGATGAATTTTCCTATGGCTCAGTGCTAGTGATTTGTTAAGCATCTTGTGTACATCACTGCCATTTATTTTGTTTTCATGTTTGGTGGCTGTAGCATGTTCATTTCGTTGCATTTAGATGCCTACTTGCTGTAAATCAGACCGGTGTCATATCTTAAAACGCTTGCCATTTCCAAACCGTAGCTCCGATTCCAATGATCTTTATATTGTTTTCAAGCGATTTCGTCCCCTCTATCCAGTGGCACCCTTGGAATTCCAAGTTGAGGCCAGGTTCATGCATTTCCTGTCATATCTTGCATTTTGCATCCCGCATCGCATCCCGCATAGCATGTCATCATTTCATCTCATTGCTTAGTCTTGCACGTGGTTGATTGTATCCTTGTTGCTTGTTTGTCTTGTTTGGGTAGAGCCGGGAGACGAGTTCGCTACCGAGGAGCCCGTTGAGTTTGCTTGTGAGGATCCAGTCAGCTTTGACAACTGTGCAGGCAAGATGATCATACCCTCGAAATCACTACTATCTTTGCTATGCTAGTTTGCTCGCTCTTTTGCTTTGCCAATGCTACGATGCCTACCATTTTCTTGTCAGCCTCCCAATTGCATGATTGAACCTCTAACCTACCATTGTCCTAGCAAACCGTTGATTGGCTATGTTACCGCTTTGCTCAGCCCCTCTTATAGCGTTGATAGTTGCAGGTGAAGATTGGCGCCGTTCCTTGTTGGAACATTTATTTACTTGTTGGGATATCATTATATTGCTATGTTATCTTAATGCATCTATATACTTGGTAAAGGGTGGAAGGCTCGGCCTCTCGCCTAGTGTTTTGTTCCACTCTTGCCGCCCTAGTTTCCGTCATATCGGTGTTATGTTCCCGGATTTTGCGTTCCTTACGCGGTTGGGTTATAATGGGAACCCCTTGATATTTCGCCTTGATTAAAGCTTTTCCAGCAATGCCCAACCTTGGTTTTACCTTTTGCCGCCTACCCTTTTCTTTCCCTTGGGTTCTTCCGACTCAAGGGTCATCTTATTTTAACCCCCCCGGGCCAGTGCTCCTCTGAGTGTTGGTCCACCTGTCAGCTACCGGAGGCCACCAGGGGCAACTCTGGGCTGGCCTACCCGTACCTAGGACAATCTGAGTGTGCCCTGAGAAAGAGATATGTGCAGCTCCTATCGGGATTTGTCGGCACATTCGGGCGGTGTTGCTGGTCTTGTTTTAACCTGTCGAAGTGTCTTGAGTTACCGAGATACCGAGTCTGATCGGAACGTCTTGGGAGGAGGTCTTTTCCTTCGTTGACCGTGAGAGCTTGTCATGGGCTAAGTTGGGACTCCCCTGCAGGGATTGAACTTTCGAAAGCCGTGCCCGCGGTTATGGGCAGATGGGAATTTGTTAATGTCCGGTTGTAGATAACTTGAATCTTAATTAATTAAAATGAATCAACTGAGTGTGTTGCCGTGATGGCCTCTTCTCGGCGGAGTCCGGGAAGTGGACACGGTGTTGGAGTAATGCTTGCGCAGGTTGTTCCTCTAGATTCTCGCTCGCGCCTTGCCCCCTCTTCTCGCTCTCTTTTGCGTATAAGTTAGCCACCACATATGCTAGTCGCTTGCTGCAGCTCCACATACTTGCCTTATCCTTCCTATAAGCTTAAATAGTTTTGATCGCGAGGGTGCGAGATTGCTGAGTCCCTGTGGCTCACAGATACTATAATTCCAGATGCAGGTCCAGGTGATTTCGCTCCAGGTGACGAGTACGAGCTCAAGTGGGAGTTCGACGAGGACTCTCAGCGTTATTATGTTTCCTTTCCCGACGATCAGTAGTGGTGCCTAGTTGGGGTTATCGATTCAGGGCCTTGTCGCATGTTGGGTTTTTTTTTTCTATTTGGCACCGTAGTCGGGCCATGAGTGATTTGTATGATGGATGATATTTTTGTACTTTGATGTGACGTGGCGAGTGTAAGCCAACTATGTACCTCCCCTTTATATTATTTATGTACATGGGATGTGTGATGATTTCCTGACTTGCGACCTTGCTTTCAATGCGGTTATGCCTCTAAGTCGTGCCTCGACACGTGGGAGATATAGCCGCATCGAGGGCGTTACAGTAGGTTAGTCCCAAAAATGATATAAAAGTTTAAAATAAAGCCCATTAACATCCAAAATAGATAATATAATAACATGGAGCAATCAAATATTATAGAAACATTGGAGACGTATCATGTTCCGAGGCCATATATGCATATGCTAGGCTCGTCAAGTTTAACCCGAGTATTCGGCATGTGCAAAACTGGCTTGCACCCGTTGTATGTGAACGTAGAGCTTATCACACGCGATCATCACGTGGTGTCTCGGTACGACGAACTATAGCAGCGGTGCATACTCAGGGAGAACACTTACACCTTGAAATTTAGTGAGAGATCATCTTATAATGCTACCGCCGTACTAAGCAAAACAACATGCATAAAGGATAAACATCACATGCAATCAATATGAGTGATATGATATGGCCATCATCATCTTGTGCCTTTGATCTCCATCTCCAAAGCACCATCATGATCACCATTGTCACCGGCTTGACACCTTGATGTCCATTGAATCATCGTTGTCGTGTCGCCAACTATTGCTTCTACGACTATCGCTACTTCTTAGTGATAAAGTGAAGCAATTACATGGCGATTGCATTTCATACAATAAAGCGACAACCATATGGCTCCTGCCAGTTGCTGATAGTGTTACAAGACATGATCATCTCATACAATAAAATTTAGCATCATGTCTTGACCATATCACATCACAACATGCCCTGCAAAAACAAGTTAGACGTCCTCTACTTTGTTGTTGCAAGTTTTACGTGGCTGCTACGGGCTAAGCAAGAACCGTTCTTACCTACGCATCAAAAACCACAACGCGGTATAGTGATTGCTTTTTGATCTTTAGATAGAACCCTGTTCATTGAATCTGATTCAACTAAACTTGGAGAAACTGACACCCACCAGCCACCTGTATGCGAAGCACGTCGGTACAACCAGTCTCGCGTAAGCCTACGCGTAATGTCGGTCTGGGCCGCTTCATCCAACAATACCGCTGAATCAAGAATCAACTAGTAACGGCAAGCAATATGTATATACCCACGCCCACAACTCCTTTGTGTTCTACTCGTGCATATAACATCTACGCATAGACCTGGCTCTGATAGCACTGTTGGGGAATGCAGTAATTTCAAAAAATTTCCTACGCACATGCAAGATCATGGTGATGCATAGCAACGAGAGGGGAGACTGTTGTCTACGTACCCTCGTAGACCGTAAGCGGAAGCGTTATGACAACACAGTTGATGTAGTCGCACGTCTTCATGATCGACCGATCCTAGTACTGAAAGTACGGCACCTCCATGATCTGCACACGTTCGGCTCGGTGATGTCCCACGAACTCACGATCCAACAGAGTGTCGAGGGAGGGCTTCGTCAGCAGGACAACGTGATGACGGTGATGATGATGCTACCAGAACAGGGCTTCGCCTAAGCACCGCTACGATATGACCGAGGTTGATTATGGTGGAGGGGTGTCACCGCACACGGCTGGAAACAATCAACTTGTGTGTTCTAGGGTGCCCCACTGCCCCTGTATATAAAGGAGCAAGGGGGAGGCCGGCCGGCCTTGGGGCGCGCCAAGGAGGGGGAGGAGTCCTCCTCCTAGTAGGAGTAGGACTTCCCCTTTCCTAGTCCAACTAGGAGGAGGGAGGGGAAAGGAATGAGAGGGAGAGAGGGAGGGAAAGAGGGGGCGCCGCTCCCCTTCCTTGTCCAATTCAGACTCCCAAGGGGGACGGCCAGCCCTATGGCCCCTCCTCTCTCTCTCACAAGGCCCATGTTGGCCCATTAGTTCCCCTAGGGGTTCCGATAACCCCCCGGCACTCCGATAATTATCCGGTGACCCCCGAAACTCATCCGGTGTCCGCATATATCAATCTTTATGTCTCGACCATTTCGAGACTCCTCGTCATGTCCGTGATCACATACGGGACTCCGAACTACCTTCGGTAAATCAAAACACATAACTCCTGATACCGATCGTCACCGAATGTTAAGCGTGCGGACCCTACGGGTTCAAGAACTATGTAGACATGACCAAGACACATCTCCAGTCAATAACCAATAGCGGAACCTGGATGTTCATATCGGCTCCCACATATTCTGTGAAGATCTTTATCGGTCAAACCGCATAACGATATACGTTGTTCCCTTCATAATCGGTATGTTACTTGCCCGAGATTCGATCGTCGGTATCTCAATACCTAGTTCAATCTCGTTACCGGCAAGTCTCTTTACTCGTTCTGTAATGCATCATCCCGTAACTAACTCATTAGTCACATTGCTTGCAAGGCTTATAATAATGTGCATTACCGAGAGGGCCCAAAGATACCTCTCCGACAATCGGAGTGACAAATCCTAATCTCGATCTATGCCAACTCAACAAACACCATCGGAGACACCTATAGAGCACCTTTATAATCACCCAGTTATGTCGTGACGTTTGGTAGCACACAAAGTGTTCCTCCGGTATTCGGGAGTTGCATGATCTCATAGTCATAGGAACATGTATAAGTTATGGAGAAAGCAATAGCAACAAACTAAACGATCATCGTGCTAAGCTAACGGATGGGTCAAGTCAATCACATCATTCTCTAATGATGTGATCCCGTTAAATCAAATGACAACTCATGTCTATGGTTAGGAAACATAACCATCATTGATTCAACGAGCTAGTCAAGTAGAGGCATACTAGTGACATTCTATTTGTTTATGTATTCACACATGTACTAAGTTTCCGGTTATTACAATTCTAGCATGAATAATAAACATTTATCGTGATATAAGGAAATATAAATAACAACTTTATTATTGCCTCTAGGGCATATTTCCTTCATATAGTTGTGAGGAAATAGAGAAGAGTCACATGCGTTCTCAGAGATTTTCAAAATAAAACGGTTGAGGAAATTGACCCTTATCGTCTTGAAGAATTTTATCTATCTTTCTTGACTTAGGTTCCAAAGTTATACAGATTTCAGCAATTTTCACAATTGAGGAATCTACTTGTTAAGCATATCAATGATGAAATACACAAGACTGGCCAAATTGAAGTGCTAAAGAATTGGAAGGGTGGTAAAAACAACACTTGAAGAATTTTGAGTAGAGTGTAGATCAAAGAGTGGCAGTAAATAAGCACTTAATTACCCCAATGATGAACTCGATGAACTGGACGACGAGGCAAGTGAAATCGTCAGCTTAGATCTTCGTGCCCTAACTTGGCTATGAAAGATGTCTACGACGGCGGCAGAGGTGAAGAAATCCTCGTCCAGCGCGAGTACATCGATGAAGAAGTTGAGGCATTGAAGCTCTTCTTCTCCGGCGGCGATGAGATCCAACGGCGGCGCTAGGGTTTGAGCACTGAGAGCGAAGGGACTGAGGGAGTCCTGGATTAGGGGGTGTCTAGATGGCCGGACTATACCTTCAGCCGGACTCCTGGACTGTGAAGATACCAGATTGAAGACTCTGTCCCATGTCTGGAAGGGACTTTCCTTGGCGTGGAAGGCAAGCTTGGCGATACGGATATGTAGATCTCCTACCATTGTAACCGACTCTATGTAACCCTAACCCTATCCGGTGTCTATATAAACTGGAGGGTTTTAGTCCGTAGGACAACATACACATCAACAATCATACCATAGGCTAGCTTCTAGGGTTTAGCCTCTTTGATCTCGTGGTAGATCTACTCTTGTACTACCCATATCATCAATATTAATCAAGCAGGACGTAGGGTTTTACCTCCATCGAGAGGGCCCGAACCTGGGTAAAACTTCGTGTCCCTTGCCTCCTGTTACCATCCGGCCTAGACGCACAGTTCGGGACCTCCTACCCGAGATCCGCCGGTTTTGACACCGATATTGCTGCTTTCATTGAGAGTTCCCGTGTGTCGTCACCATCAGGCTCGATGGCTCCTACGATCATCGATAGCGATGCAGTCCATGGTGAGACCTTCCTCCCCGGACAGATCTTCGTCTTCGGCAGCTTCGCACTGCGGGCCAATTCGCTTGGCCGTCTGGAGCAGATCGAAAGCTACGCCCCTGCCCGTCAGGTCAGATTTGGAAGTTTAAACTACACGACGGACATCCGCGGGGACTTGATCTTCGACGGATTCGAGCCACTATCGAGCGCGCCGCACTGTCACGACGAGCATGATCTAGCTCCGCCACCGAACAGTGCCCTGGAGGCCGCACCCGCATCGGCTCCAACCCTTAATTCGGAGCCAACTGCGCCGATCGAGGATGGGTGGTTGGACGCCGCCTCGGGGGCTGCGATCCCAACGGTGATTGAGCCGAACACCAGCCCCGCACTCCGCGAGACTCGTGACTCCAAGGAGCCGGACTCCTCTCCGGACCCCGAACCCTCCGCGCCCCTGCCGATCGAATCCGATTGGGTGCCGATCATGGAGTTTACTGCCGTGAACATCTTCCAGCACTCGCCTTTCGGCGATATTCTGAAGACACTAAAGTCTCTCTCTTTATCAGGAGAGCCCTGGCCGAACCATGGCCAGCAAGGTTGGGGTACGGACGATGAAGAAATTCAAAGCCCACCCACCACCCACTTTGTAGCCACTGTCGACGATTTAACCGACATGCTCGACCTTGACTCCGAAGACATCGATGGTTTGGACGCCGATGAAGGAGACGATGAAGAACCAGCGCCTATTGGGCCCTGGAACACCACCTCGTCATATGACGTATACATGGTGGACGCACCAAAAGATGTCAATGAGGAGCGGAAGGATGCACCGAAGGCTTGTTCCCTCGAAAATCAGTCAAAGCGGTGACGTAAGCGCCGCCCCAAATCCCGCCTCGACAGAAATAGTGATCACACAGACCCAGCGCTGGAGCAGGGCGAACCACTGCCGGACAACGGCAATCCGGATAATCAAACCGAACAAACAAATTCTATCAAGGATAATGATCCAGACGACATAACGCCGGACAAGTACCCGGAGCAGCAGACTGCCCGTAAAAGGCTTGTTGCCACCACGAGGAGTCTGAAAAAACAGAAGCAAAGGCTCAAGGCCGCGCAAGACACACTCCAATTCATATGGAGTAAAATACTCAACACAACAGCAAAGTACGGCGACAATCGCCCCTACAAGAGCTACCCAAAGCGGAAGCTGCTACCCGAATTCGATGAGGAGGCCTCAGACCCCCCACAACCAAATATCAAACCAGCCACTTGGTCGGATAAACGACCCCCCTACGAACACAGAGCGGCATAGAATGCCGCTCACCATACAACACGCAACCAATGCGAGGGCTCGCACCCAAAGGACGGTGCAACAAGATCCATCTATGGACCACGCAAGCGCGCCCCAGCATACAATGCAACACAACAAACATTCGAACAACGCGGTACACCCAGATACAGGGATGCCACACACCCCCTATGTTTCACCGATGAGGTGCTGGACCACGAATTTCTAGAGGGATTCAAGCCCGTAAACATAGAGGCATACGACGGAACAACAGACCCTGGGGTCTGGATTGAGGACTACATCCTTCATATCCATATGGCTCGAGGAGATGACCTCCATGCCATCAAGTACCTACCCCTCAAGCTCAAAGGGCCAGCTCGTCACTGGCTCAAAGGCCTCCCCGAAAGCTCCATTGGAAGTTGGGAAGAGCTCGAAGATGCCTTTCGGGCAAATTTTCAAGGGACATATGTCTGACCTCCGGATGCGGACGATTTGAGTCATATAACTCAACAGCCCGGAGAGTCAGCCCGAAAGCTTTGGAACAGTTTCTTACTAAAAAGAACCAGATTGTCGATTGTCCGGACGCCGAAGCCTTAGCAGCTTTCAAGCATAGCGTCCGTGACGAATGGCTCGCCAGACACCTCGGCCAAAATAAGCCGAGAACGATGGCCGCATTAACAAACCTCATGACCCGCTTTTGCGCGGGGGAGGACAGCTGGCTAGCCAGATGCAGCACCAGCGACCCTAGTACATCTGAAGTTAGAGATGGAAACGGGAAATCACGGCGCAACAGCAATAACAAACGCCGGAATAAAGAAGACAGCATGAAGGGCACGACAGTAAATGCCGGATTCAAAAGCTCTCGGCCAGGCCAAAAGCCGCCCCCTAAAGGCACCAGGGACGAATTGTCCAGCCTCAATAAAATTCTGGACCAAGTATGTCAGATTCATAGTACCCCTGGTAAACCTGCTGATCATACCCATAGAGAATGTTGGGTCTTCAAGCAGTCCGGCAAGCTCAACGCCGTACACAAGGGGGAGTATGCACCAAGTGAAGACGAGGACGAGCCCCCCAAGCAAGACACGGGGGAACAAAAGCAATTTCCGCCATAAGTCAAAACAGTAAACATGTTACACGTAATCAAGGGAAAAAATAATGCGGCACTCCCAGGAAAGTATACCCAAGTGCCTATCACTACGAAGTCCTGCCACTGGTCATCTCAACCGATCACTTTCGACCATCGCGATTACTCAGCATGTTTCCGACACGCAGGATGGGCTGCCCTGGTATTAGACCCAGTAATTGGCGGATATCACTTCACAAGGGTCTTGATGGACGGCGGCAGCAGCCTAAACCTAATATATCAGGATACAATCCACGGGATGGGGCTAGACCCAACACAAATTCGCCATAGCAATACTACCTTTAAAGGAGTAACGCCATGCCCAGGGGCTCATTGTACGGGCTCCCTTCTACTACAAGTTCAATTCGGCTCCCCCGATAACTTCCGTCACGAGCCTTTAACTTTCCACATCGCTCCGTTTCAAAGTGGCTATCAAGCACTGCTCGGACACGAAGCTTTCGCTCGCTTTAATGCAATACCACACTACGCCTCCCTCACACTCAAGATGCCCAGTCCACGTGGCATCATTACAGTGCACGGAAATATCAAGCGATCTCTGCATGCCAAAGAGAGTGAGGCTGCCTTGGCCGCCGCACACTAAAGGCGCCCGGACAAACAAAAGCATCCAATAGGTCGTCAAGACCTCAGATACAACTAATCAAGTCGGGCGCCGCTATTTATATGGAAATAAGTGGTCACACCCCTATTTGTCAATACAAGGGGCTCAACGCGCGCAGACAAGTGGCAATTTCTTATCATCTTGAATTATACATGGTTTTTTTAAAAACTATCCTTTTGCATGACAACTTTTTCACTTAACTTCCTCTCTTTTATAGACGATCATCGTGCTACACCCGTCCAGGATACGGCACAACGGAGACACAGGCGCAGACATGCAGCAGGGACCCGCTCCAAGGATTCTTTTTAGATTAAGACCCTGCGTAAACCTTTTTTACTGTTTCTTGTTGATACATATCCACCGTTGAGAAGGATGCTGACGTCTTGGCATGTGGCCACGCCAGAACAATGCACGTACCTGGACACACGGGGCTTCTTACCAAGGCCAATATTTAGGCCCGGTTTATACCACAAAGACCGAATACCTTAGGGAGTGTTCGGCGTCACGAGTTTGGCCCTATATGCATCAGCTCCGAATAATTGTCTTTGGTCAAATGTTGGGTTTGCCCGGATCCTGTGTTTTGGTGCCTTACGTTTCGCCTTGCCGGCTAAGGTAGCACCAGGAGAACTACTGCGATTGTGCCCTGGTTCATCCGGACGAGCACCTCAGTAGAGAAAGCCGAAAACTGACTGTCATGATATAGCGTGAGACTGGTCAACCACTCAATGACCTGTGGGAATGTTAGAATTCCTCCGCCTTAACGAAGGGCCGTTTCCCGGCCAGGCATGTACGCACCCCGAGATCGGGAGAGTGCGGAGCCACCAGGGGCTATCTAGTAGCCCCACTGTCAAACTCCTATGGCTAAGTGAAAGTGCTAAAGCATTATAGTCCGGTTGCCTCGCTCGCTCTGCTATCACCTCCTTAATAGGACCAAGACGTTGGGTTAAGTGTGAATGCGTGTTTTTGCGAGCACCTCCGCATTATATGCGTGAGGGTTGAAGCCGACGGCTGCAATCTTTCAGGTTATACACATGTATACATAAACGCCGCCCAGGAGGCATCATATTACTTTCAGGAAAAAGTATAAAAATAGCCTTATAAAAATTTATAAAAGCATTTCTCTTACAATGAGATTACATATCACTCAAACATAATATTTTTTGAGCACTGGGTCTCTATCAAACGGGCACCCTCAAGAACTTCTTCAAAGTAGTGCTCGGCAGCCTTTCGACCTATAGCCGAATCCCGTGCTGCGACATTGGTAGCATCCATGTCCACCCAATATGCCTTAACACGGGAATAGGCCATCCGTGCGCCCTCTATGCACGCCTACCTCCTCATCGCATTAATGCGCGGCACCACATCAAGGACCTACTGCACCAAGCTGAAATAGCTGTTCGGTTTTGACATTCCTGGCCATAGCTGATCCACAACAGACCTCATAGAGAGTCCGGACAACCTATTTAGTTCGGCCCATTCGGCTAATTGGTCAGTCAATGAAAGTGGACGCTCGGGAGAATGGAATTGTCTCCAAAACAGCTGGTCTACTCCATGGTTCATCTGACCCTGGAAGTACTTGGCCGCATTGGTAGCGCTCGCCGCCAAATCCATATATACATCCTCTGAACTCCACAGCCGATCCAGAGGGGCATACCGTGGATCTCCGAATTTCCTCCGCAACATAAAGGATTTCCCAGCTACAATATCCCCGGCCTCCCGCAGCTCCTTCTTTGCCCTCATAGCAGAGCGGAGATCCTTTTTCGTCGCAGCAGCCATCTCCAGGTCCAATGCCTTCGCTTGGTTTTCCTTTTCAAGAACCCGGCAATGGTCGGCGGCGGCTTTTAATTCTATAGCCATCTTGGCCATCTTGTCTCGGGTCTCGCCATGCACGGCCTTCTCGGCTTGCAACTCTTCGGTCACCTTCATAGCAGCTGCATTACCCAGCCTCGCTTGTTCCTTGGCTCGGGCAAGTTCTGCCCGCAAGGCTTCAACAGTGGCAGCTCCATCTGCAGTCACAACATATTAAACATACTGGCATCATGCTGCTCTTTCTATGTGGCATTTATTAGATATTCACACTTACCATGTGCCTCGTCAAGCCTTTTGTTAACAAGCTCGATGTCGGTGTCTGCCGCATCCAACTGCCGCTCTAAATGGGCAAACTCGCTAGTCCGGCTAGCCACCGGAGCTTCCATCACCTGCACATAGAGGCAGTATGGTTATTTTCTGGGAATATGATCCTCTATTCGTCGTCGTTTCCGACGACAACCAGAGTCTCAGGGGCTACTATCTACACAGGGCACACCTAGCAGGTGCAGGATTATCATACATTCTTTTACGTACCTCAAATCCTGTCAGTAGACTCATAAAAGCTTCATGCAATCCTCTTTCGGCGGACGATATTCTCTCCATCACCATATTCATCATCACACGGTGTTCATCTGAGATGGCCGCTCGGCCCACCAACTCCCTCAGAACATCCGATCGCGCACTAGACGGTGCCGGCCTCTTTTTTCTGCTCTCTTCGGGAGCCGGACACTGGGAGCTTTGGGGGTCAATGGGATTATCTTCTGGCCTCACCGGACTCGGAGAGGGCCTCCGCGACGACACTTCAGGGTCGCCCGCTTCTGGAGCGGAGGAATCCGGAGGAGGCGTTTCGCTCTCCATCATCTCTGGAAGAAGATCCCCCAAAGATGAGTTCATTTGAGAGGGGCTAAGGCCCGAACTGCAAAAATATATGAGGTGGTTATTTCCTTAGAAGAAAAAGATAGCATATCTGTACTATTAGAAGTATTTCGGGTCACTTACGACTCGAGGGAGAATTGACCCCCCCCCCCCCGCGGACTTTGTGCGGCAACAGTGCCCCCCAAGGTAGGACCCTCTGTGGGAGACTTCTTCTCCTGTTTGGAAGCTTCGGCTTCCGAATCTCCGGGCGCAGCCCTTTTCCTCTTCTGGTCGCCTTCCCTCATGGAGACGCTCGCTCCCTCGGCTAGAATGGGCAGCGTTGGGGGCCCGCGTCCGTCCGCATTATCCTCCAAAGTATCTTCCTTCAAGGGCTCCGGGCAAGGTGCGGTCAGGAGCATCTTTTCCAATACCGAATTTTCCAAACCCTCAGGGAGGAGGGCCAAATACCGAATCAACTTCGCCTTTGTTAGCCAGTCCTAGTCAAAAAGCGAACTCTCGGAAATAACTTCGTAACGAAGTAGAGTGAGTATGTTCGGCCGGAAGATGCCTTACCTGTTCGGCGGTGCGGTTACTACCCAGGCCCATGTCCTCTGTGATTTCCGGACACTCCATCTGAGGTCCGAAGAATGACTTGTACATCTCCTTGTGCGTCAGGCCGAGAAAATTCTGAATAGCACACGGTCCCTCAGGATTGAACTCCCATAGGCGAAGCGGCCGGCGTTTGCAAGGCTGGACTTGACCATCCAGCATAACCTGTGTTACCGCAACCAAACTGAAATCTCCATTGAAGAGACCTCGTATGCGGCCTTGCAGTATAGGCACGTCCTTGATTGGACCCCAGCTCAGACCTCTGCTGATCCATGACATCAGCTTTGGTGGAGGGCCTGAGCGGAAAGCAGGGGGGACGCCCACTTGGCACTTCTAGGAGCCGTGATGTAGAACCACTCCTGTTACCACAATTCAGACACCTCTGGGATGGAACCTTTGGGCCACGGAGCTCCCGTCATCTTGCGTATTGAGGCACCTCCACACGCGGCATGTTGCCCCTCGACCATCTTCGGCTTCACTTCAAAGGTCTTGAGCCATAGGCCAAAGTGAGGGGTAACCCGGAGGAAGGCCTCGCACACGACAATAAATGTCGTGATGTGAAGGAAGGAGTCCGGAGCTAGATCATGAAAATCTAGCCCGTAGTAGAACATCAAACCCCTAACGAAAGGATCCAGGGGAAGGCCTAGACCTCGGAGGAAGTGGGAAACAAACACGACATTCTCGTTGGGTTCGGGGGTGGGGACGGCCTGCCCTCGGGGAGGCAGCCGATGCAAAATCTCGGCGGTCAGATATCTGGCCTCCCTCAACTTCTTGATGTCTTCTTCCGTGACGGAGGAAGGCATCCATCGGCCTTGAAGGCTAGATCCGGACATGACTGGAGGTTCGGAGCACCTGACCTGAACTTCGGGCGTTTGAGCTTAAGGTGGGGGAAGGATTCGATTGAGCACGGGAGGGAAAGATAAAAGCCTTGTCCCCTTTATAAAGAGGGTGAATATCAAGCGTCCTCTGCATGTCCATTTGGACTTGCCTATAATCTAGGAGTCCTAGAAGCGGTTGGTTTACCCATGCCCGTATTGATGAGAATCCCGGGATAAGGGGACACGATCTCTGCTTTAACAAGACGTGCCAAGGAAACCGCCTCACATAACGCGCTGAGGTGGGATAATGAAACGACTCGGATAAAGGCTTGGCTGTGGTGCGTCACGCTATGGAATACGTCAGCAGATTAGATTGGTGTAAATATTATTCTCTCTATGGCAATATGTGGAAACTTATTTTGCAGAGCCGGACACTATCTTTGTGTTCAAAATCTTCTACAAAGTACTTGGAGGAGGAACCTGCCTTGCAATGCCGAAGACAATCTGCGCGCTGGACTCGTCGTCATTGAAGCCTGGTTCAGGGGCTACTGAGGGAGTCCTGGATTAGGGGGTGTCCGGATGGCCGGACTATACCTTCAGTCGGACTCGTAGACTGTGAAGATACCAGATTGAAGACTCCGTCCCGTGTCCGGAAGGGACTTTCCTTGGCGTGGAAGGCAAGCTTGGCGATACGGATATGTAGATCTCCTACCATTGTAACCGACTCTATGTAACCCTAACCCTATCCGGTGTCTATATAAACCGGAGGGTTTTAGTCCGTAGGACAACATACATATCAACAATCATACCATAGGCTAGCTTCTAGGGTTTAGCCTCTTCGATCTCGTGGTAGATCTACTCTTGTACTACCCATATCATCAATATTAATCAAGCAGGACGTAGGGATTTACCTCCATCGAGAGGGCCCGAACCTGGGTAAAACTTTGTGTCCCTTGCCTCCTGTTACCATCCGGCCTAGACGCATAGTTCGGGACCCCCTACCCGAGATCCGCTGGTTTTGACACCGACACTAGGGTTTGAGGACTGAGAGCGAAGGGATAGAGTAAGCTAACGTTGACAGGGTCAAGGCTATTTATAGCCACAGTGAAAACTGAGGGGTCCGAAATTTTTGGACGGATAAGCCCCTGACCATTCGCATCTTGGTGACACATGTCACACATGCATTTTCACACTTATCCTTGCATGTGAAGTGCGGGATGAGTTACTGTGGCAACCACCAAAACAACTTTGAGAATTTTTTAAGTGTGTTCGCAATTTCTTCAGTTGTCAAGGACATAGTGAAGACTTTGAACAGTGTCAAGTAGAACGCATATGAAAAATTTGTGAACGGAGTGGGTTGAGCTTAGCATAGAGGGGAGCGGGTCCGATCACATCCACATAGATGAAGAAATCAAATTGAAGAATTAGCAATATGTGGATGCTATAGAGGACATGAAAAGTTCGAATAAACACACACACATATATATATATATATATATAACATCAATGAAGAATAACCTCAAATGACGAATTTGAAAAGTTTGACAAAATTGCAAGTGATGAAAAACTTAAATTTTAAGAATGTCAAAGATAGGTGGTGGTATCACCCACTATATAAGAACTTTGATGACTCTAGACACCGCGTACAACTGTCATAGGGTTCTGAGAGTCAAGTTCTTCATTAATTTCTTCACACTTGGAGGGTTAGTCTTCATTGATTGAAGAAAAACGTTACTTTGTGTGTCGTGCATCAAAGTCATCAAAAATGTAGAAGCGTTAGGATGTGTGTCCATTTCAGAGGACATTCGAAGATTCTAGGATGTTTAGCTCACACCGCAACTTGAAGAATCTCTTTTCATCCAAGGGCTTAGTGAAGATATCGGCAAGCTGGTCTTCGATCTTCACGTGGGCGATGACAATGTCTCCCTTCAACACATGATCATGAAGAAAATGGTGATGAAACTGAATATGCTTCGCCTTGCAATATTGCACTATGTTGTGGGGGATCTTGATAGCACTCTCGTTGTCATAGAAGAGAGTGACTTTCTTCACGTTGACGCCATAGTCCTTGAGGGTTTGCTTCATCCATAGCAACTGTGACCAGCAGGCACCAGTGGCAATGTATTCAGCTTCAGCTGTGGATAGAGCCAGGCTGGTATGCTTCTTAGAGGACCAACAGACAAGAGATCGTTTGAGGAAATGGCATGTGCCTGATGTAGACTTATGATCCACACAATCTCTAGTGTAATTAGAATAAAAAAATCAATCTAGATCAAAAGATGAGCACCTGGGATACCATAATCCAAGTGTTGGTGTGTGAGTTAAATATCAAAGAATTTGTTTCACAGCCTGGTGCTGTAATTCCTTTGGTGTTGCTTGAAATCGGGCACACATGCAAATGCTAAGCATAATATCTAGCCTAGATGCACATAGGTAAATAAGCGAACCAATGATGGAGTGATATACCTTCTGATCGAAATCTTTACCAGTTTCGTTAGTGCCTAGTTGACCATTAGTAGGCATTCGAATTTTGAGGCCTTTGCAGTCTTTCATGCTGAATTTTTCAGGTAATCTGTGAGGTATTTCTCTTGAGAAATGAAGATTCCATTGGGTTGTTGACGAATTTGAAGACCAAGGAAGAATTTCAATTCTCCCATCATAGACATATGATATTATTCACGCATCATGTATGCAAATTCGTCATTGAAACACTTGTTAGTGAAACCAAAGATAATATCATCAACATATATTTGGCATATGAATAGTTCACCATCCTAAGATTTAGTGAAAAGAGTAGGGTCAAGTGATTTGGGTTTGAAACCCTTGTTCTTCCGGAATTCCTTCAGTGTACCATACCAATCCCGTGGGGCTTGCTTGAGGCCATAGAGAGCCTTGTTCAGTCTGAAGACTTTGTCCGGATGCTTTGGATCCTCAAAACCTGGTGGTTGAGCAACATAGACTTTTCTTCCTCAAGCTTACCATTGAGGAATGCACTTTTCACATCCATTTGATATAAGAGAATATTGTGATGGTTAGCATATGCAAGCAATACACGAATTGCTTCAAGCCTAGCAACAGGTGTAAAAGTTTCACCGAAATCAATACCCTTAACCTATGTGTAGCCTTGTGCTACAAGATGAGCCTTATTTCTTACCACTTGGCCATTTTCTTCTTGCTTGTTATAGTAGATCCACTTAGTGCCGATGATATTCTGCTTACGTGGATCAGGTCAATTCACAACCTCCCACACATTGTTGAGCTCGAATTGTTGCAATTCTTCTTGCATGGCTTGAATCCACTCAGGCTCCAGAATGCTTCATCAACTTTGGTGGGCTCTGTGATAGAGACAAAAGCATAATCCCAAAAAAGTTAGCTTGATGTGAAGCCCTTGAGAGGGTGAAGGGACCAAGTGCATTGATGTTGTCGAGGATCTTCTCAATTTGCACTTCATTCGCCACTCATGGATGAGTTGGATGAGGGCCTTGTTGAGGCTGAGCATTTTCCTCAGAATCATTTTCTTCAGGAGCATTAGTGTCTTCAGGACAAGGAATGGTCACTTCTACTTCAGCTATTTCTTCACTAGGAACTATTTCACCAGTGCACATTGATACGTCTCGAACGTACCTATAATTTATGAAGTATCCATGCCATGTTTACAACAATTTTATATGATTTTGGTATGATTTGAATGGAACTAATCCGGACTGATGATGTTTTGAGTAGAAATACCGTGGTGGTGTTTTTGTGCAGAAATAAAAGTTCTTGGAATTGGATGAAATTTTTGGAAGAAAAGAGAAATAATGGAGCAAAGAACCACCAGAGGGGGGGCTGCTGCCCACAAGGCAGTAGGGCAGGCCACCCCCTGGCGTGCCCTGGTGCGTAGTGGGCCCCATGAGGCCCATCTTAGCGTGAAACTGATGACAAAAAATCTTATATATTCAAAAACCCCGATAAGTTAACCTAGATCAGAAGTTCCGCCGCCGCAAGCCATTGTAGCCATGAAAAAACTATCTGGACCTAGTTCTCGGACCCTGTCGAAGGGGGAAATCATCACCAGTGGCCATCTTCATCATCCCGTGTGTCGAATATGGTTAATCCTAAGGCGTCTCTCTCTCCCTCTCTCCTCCCTCCCCCTCTCTCTCTCCCTCTCTCTCTCACTCACTTTCTCTCACTCTCGCGATGAGAAATCTATTGTTTTCCCCTGCGACATTTTTCAGAGGTATGCATGTGTAGTTATCGATGTTTTCTTTTCCATATATGGTTATAGTGGGGTGTTTATTTGCAATCGGATCGCTGCCGGTATGAAAAAAAATGAATCTTGCGCTATAAATTATAAGTTTACTTCCATAACAATAACAATATTTTTAAAATATTTAACATGTAAAATTAACATCATATTTAGATTCCACACATTTTTCTACTAAAATTTCATATATAATATGTTAAAATTGAAGTTACGGTTTAAAAGATACAGATAAATTAGAAAATCTTTTGGTTTGACTCAAATATTTTCCAAAATAATATTTTAAAATACTTAACAGGTAAAAATAATCTCATATTCATATTCTACATATTTTTCTAATCAAATTTCATATATAACATGTTCAAATCAGAGTTATGGTTTAAAAGATATGGATGATTTTAAAAAGCATTTGTTTGACTTAAATATGATCCGCGAAAGAATTACCTAAAACATCAGGGGGGTTTCGAAAAATTTAAGATAACAGTTTGGGTGTGACTTAAATCCGGACAGAGGGTTGATTTCAAGAAAATATAGGGACTTTTGTGTAAAATACGAAAATAACGATTCGTTTTAACTTAAAACAGGACTGCGGGTTAAATTCTTTGAAATAGAGGGACTTTTCTGAAAAATGCCATGACGGACGAAAGAAACCCAATTTGCTTTATTATTAGGTAAAGATTGTTATCAGATCGAATACTTTTATGGATTTGAGAACACTTGATGTATGTCTTGCTATGAATACCCATGGTGACAATGGGGTATCATATTGATTCACTTGATGTGTGTTTTGGCACTCAACTCATAGATTCCCAAGTTGACATTAGGGTAATTTATGCATAGGGGTTGATGCACATTCTCTTCTTTGTTTCTTCGGTAGAAATCTTGGGGCACTCTTTGAGGTTCTTTGTGTTGGATTGAGTATAATGAATCTAATATTTTATGCATATCGTATAATCAACTCACGGATACTCGTGGTGACATTGGAGTATCTAGGTGACGTTAGAGTTGGTTGATGTGTATCATATGGTGTTATTTTAGTACGAACTCTTGGATAGATTGATCAGAAAGGATAACTTGGTGTTATTTTAGTATGAACTATTGGATCGATCGATCAGAGAGGATAACTTTGAGGTGGTTTCCTACCCTACAAAGAATGTCTTCTTATGTTCTCCACTAGATAGGAACTTTCGAGTGATTCTTCATCGCACGTTGGGGGATGGTTATATGATCCAATTATATTAGCATTGTTGAGAGATTGCACTAGCGAAAGTACAGACCCTAGGCCTCATTTTCAAGCATTGCAGTACTGTTTGTGCTCACTTTTGTTACTTGCTACCTTGTTGTTTTTATTGTTCCTACTACAAAAATCAATATCTACTATCAATACTACACTTGTATCACCACCTCTTCGCTGAACTAGTGCACCTATACAATTTACCATTGTATTTGGTGTGTTGGGGACACAAGAGACTCTTTGTTATTTGGTTGCAGGGTTGTTTGAGAGAGACCATCTTCATCCTACGCCTTCCACGGATTGATAAACCTTAGGTCATACACATGAGGGAAAATTGCTAATGTCCTACAAAACTCCGCACTTGGAGGCCCAACACAAGTCTACAAGAATATGTTGTGTAGTAGACATCACCCATCAGCTTGATAGATTCCTCAGGAGGCATTTCATCTAGCATAGGAGGCAGGTGCTCTCTTATCGAGCCATTAGTTTCATTGAACCACACATCTACAGTTTCAACAACCTTGTTGTGATATGTGTTGAAGACTCTATAGGCGTGCGAGTCCTTTCCGTAACCAAGCATAAAATCCTCATGTGCTTTCGGTGAAAATTTAGAGTTGCGATGAGGATCTCTAATCTAATAGTTAGCACCGAACACTTTGAAATGACTTACATTGGGCTTTTTGTCAGTGAGGAGCTCATATGAAGTTTTCTTGAGGAATTTGTGAAGATACACCCGATTGATTATTTGACAAGAAGTATTAATTGCTTCACGCCACCATCTATGAGGTTTCTTGTATTCATCAAGCATAGTGTAGACCATCTTTGTGAGTGTCCTATTCTTGCGCTCAACAATTCCATTTTGTCGAGGAGTATAAGGAGCAGAGAGCTCATGTGATACCAAGTTCATCAAGATAGTCATCAAAGCATGTGTTCTTGAGCTTGGTGCCGTTGTCGCTTTTGATATACTTGATCTTGATGCCATAATTCATCATGGCACAGTTAGCGAATCATCTGAAGATGACCTGCACTTTAGTCTTGAGGGTAATGATATGCACCTAGGTGTAATGAGAATAGTCATCAACAATGACAAATCCATAGAGTATGTTGCATTGATTAGTTTAGCATAATGAGTGGGATCAAAGAGATCCATGTGAAGTAATTCAAAGGGAGGAGAAGTAGTCATGATTGTCTTTGTAGAGTGCTTGGATCTGGTCATCTTTCCAGCTTCACAAGCACCATAGAGGTGATTTTTCATGAATTTGACGCCCTCGATGCCAATGAAATGCTTCTTCTTGACGAGTGTTCTCAAATTCCTCATGCTATCATGTCCAAGTCGTCGATGCCATAGCCAGCACTCTAAAGCTTTTGCCAGCAGACATGTGGATATTGAGGACCTAAAGAGAAATCTACAATATACAAATCACCTCTCCTAAAGCCTTTGAAGACTTTGGACTTGTCAGATTCCATTAGCACAATGCATCTATATGTGCCAAAGATGGCAATCATATCAAGATCACAAAGCGTCGAGATAGACATGAGGTTGTATCAGACAGATTGATAAACTTTAGGTGAGCACTTGAGGTAAAATTGCTACTGTCCTACAAAACTCTATGCTTGGAGGCCCAACACGATTCTACGAGAATAAGTTGTGTAGTAGACATCAAGCTCTTTCCTGGCGCCGTTGTCGGGGAGGTGAGTGCTTGAAGGTATATCTTTAGATCTTGCAATTAAATCTTTTATTCTTGTTTTATCACTAGTTTGGTTTATATAAAGAAAACTACAAAAACATGGAATTTAGGTTGCCTCATGTTATTCGTCTTTATCATGTCTTTCTTGAAAATGATGGAAAGGAAAACTGTGCTCAATTGATAGAATAAGAATTCGGTAAAATGTTTGGCATAAATGATGAGCATGATTGCAATATTGTTGTTATGAATTCTTTGAATATCCATGATGCTAATGATATGCAAATCCATAAGCTTGGGGATGCTATATTTGATGAAGATGATATTTTTAGTCCCCCAAGTTTTGATGAGAAAATTTAATATGATGATAGCATGCCACCTATTTATGATGATTATATTGATGAAAGTGGGTTTGGAACTGTCAACTCTAGGTACTAATGATCCCACTATTTTGGAGGGTGTTGAATCTTAGTGTAATAATTATGAAAGTGGATTTGGAGAGGTCATGACTTTATTTAATGATGAATCCACTATTTTGGAAGAGGTTTAATTGATTATGACAACAAAGTTGCTATCTATGATGATTATGGTGATGACATGTATGCTATAAAGAATAACGATAACCATGAAACTTGTCATCATGATTTTAGTTTTCAATCTCATGATAGTTATTTTGTTGAATTTGCTCCCACCAATATTGATGAGAATAAATTTGCTTATGTGGAGAGTAATAATTTTTCTATGCTTGTGGATCATGAAAATAATGCTTTATGTGATAGTTATATTGTTGAATTCATTCATGATGCTACTGAACATTATTATGAGAGAGGAACATATGCTTGTAGGCTTCTCACTAATATCAAGTTTCCTCTCCATGTGTTGAAATTTTTGAAGTTATGCTTATTTTGCCTTCCTATGGTAGTTGATTCTTGCACCCATAAATTATTTTCCCACAAAATCCCTATGTATAGGAAGTGTGTTAGGATTAAATGTGCTAGTCATATGCTTCATGATGATCTCTTTGTGTTTCAATTCATATCTTTTATGTGAGCATCATTGAAATCATCATGCCTAGCTAAAAAGGCATTAAAAAGAGCGCTTGTTGGGAGACAACCCAACACTTATACCTACTGTTTTTGTGTGTTCACATGATTAATCTAATGTATTAATCATGTTTTATAGCTTTTGTTTTAATAAAGTACCAAGTAAAGCCTTTGGGATAGCGTGGATGATAGTTGACTTGATTCTATGCAAAAAACATAAACTTTTGCTTCCAGTAACAGAATTGTTAAAAATCACTGGGGCGTCGAAAAATTCTGATTTTTTACAGATGGTTGATATAAAAATTACCTACTTTATCTTATTTTTTTCAGAAGTTTTGGAGTAACAGAAGTATGGTCATTATTCAGATCATTACAAATTGTTCTATTTTTGACAGATTATATTTTCTATGCATAGTTTGCTTGTTTTAATGTTTCCATAACTTATATTAAGTGGTATAAATTGTGGAAATGATAAGGTATAGTAGGCATGGTGTGAGAAAAATTATGAGTATTGTCTTTGACAATACCAAAGTGAATGGTTTGCTCTTTATCATACTAACCTATCTCACGAAGTTCCGTTAAGTTCTGTGTCATTGAAGTTTTCATGTTTTGGGTGAGATATCGATATGAGGAGAATAAGGAGTGACAATACCCTAAGATTGGGGATTCACAAGGCACCACCAAGGTAATATTCAAGGAAGATCTAAGCAACTAAGCTTGGGGATGCCACGGAAGGCATCCCCTCTTTCGTCTTCAACATTATCGGTAACCTCACTTGCAGCTATATTTTCATTTGTCACATGATATGTGTTTTGCTTGGAACGTCATTTTATTTTGTTAGTACTTGCTTGTTGTTATTTATATAATGTTTTTCATCTTTTATTTCAATAATCATGTCAAGTATATCCTTTACCATGCTTATTTTGCAAATCTATACGTGGCTGTTTGAAAACAGAAAGTTGCATGCTAGTGCGTAAAATCTTGACAAAATTCAGAATGTGATAAAATATTGAATTTTTTGCACACTAATCTATTATAAAATTTATACAGTGTGGTAATTTTTCAGAATTTTTGAAGTAATAGAAGTATGAATCTTCTTGCATTCTTTACAGAATGTCCTGTTTAGATAGATTGCCGTTATGTTTGCATATGTTTGCTTGTTTAATTATTCTGTTTGAGGATAGGACTATTAAATAAGTAGAGACATTTAGTATGTAATGTTAAACTAGAATTTTTGTGATTTTTTACAGTAGAGAATAATAAGGTTTTGCGTTGATTTGTACTAACTTATCTCACGGGTTCTTGTTGAGTTTTGTGTGGATGAAGTTTTTAAGATTTTAGGGAAACTTTGATATAAGAGGAATTAAGGAGATACATAAGCTCAAGCTTGGGGATGCCCAAGGCATCCAAAGTTAATATTTCAGTAAGTCTCAAGCATCTAAGCTTGGGGATGCCCCGGTAGGCATCCCACCTTTCTTCATCAACAATTATCGGTTAGTATCGGTTGAGCCTAAGTTGTTGCTTCTTCACATGATATGTGCTATTCTTAGAATGTCATTTTATTTTGTTTAGCATTCTATTTTAATAAAATACTTAGATCTAAAAGTTTTTAAATAAGAGAGAGTCCTCAAATAGCTACCCATTTACTTAACTACTCGCTTGATCTTCACTTATATCTTTTTGGAGTAGCTTGTCATTTACTCTTGTGCTTCACTTATATCCTATGAGTTAATTGTTGAACGAATTGAATATCATGAAGTTGAAATTATATGTTCATATCATGCTTAGTAGTAGCTTCACATTGGGTTTAGAAAGCGAAATCTTTCGAAGCTTGACAATCGCAATATTGGTCATACAAGCAATTCATGAATGATTGGTATAAGGAAGAGAACTTTCACATACAAATATATTATCTTGGAAATCTTCTATGATTGTGAATACCCATTAATTATTTTCAAACTTGAGAAAATTAGTTTAAGTTGGACAAGGAAGACAACGTAATGAGTTATGGTTGTGTATATTTGCATAGAATTTATATTGTTATGGATCCTCCAATATGTGGTGTTTGCCTAGGATCTTTTGCTAGCCAAAAATTCGTACTAAGTAGAGATACTACTTGTGCATCCAAAAACCCTTAAACCCATTTTCTTGCCATGAGTGTCCACCATACCTACCTATGTATTGAATAAGATCCTTCAAGTAAGTTGCCATCGATGCATAAAGCAATAAAAATTGCTCCTAAATATGTTTGATCTTTTATTGTAAGGGAAAATAAGCGTTGGCAAAGTAATAAAAGCGATGGACTGCATAATAAAGGTTGCTATCATAAGGGGCAATATAACGTGGCGTTCCTTTGCATTAGGAGATTGTGCATCCAAAAATAAAAAGCGCATGTCAACCTCTGCGAAGGGCCTATCTTTTACTTTTCAGTATTTACTTTTATGCAAGAGTCAATAGTATGCATTCTCATTTAAACCTTAATTATTCTCTAGTTGGCAAGCATCATGTGGTGGGCAAAGATCTAGGCACTGATACCTCTCCAACGTATCTATATTTTTTGATTGTTCCATGCTATTATATTATCTATTTTGGATGTTTTATATGCATTAACATGTTATTTTATATTATTTTTGGGACTAACCTATTAACCTAGAGCCCAGTGCCAGTTTCTGTTTTTCCTTGTTTTTTAGCTTCACGAAAAAAGAATATCAAATGGAGTCCAAACGGAATAAAAATTTCACAATGATTTTTCTTGGACCAAAAGACACCTAGGAGACTTGGGGTTCAAGTCAGAAGAGTCACGAGGCGGCGACAAGGGTGGAGGGCGCGCCCTGGGGGCGCCCCCTACCTTGTGGCGCCCCCGTTACTCCCCTGACCTAGTTCTGCCTCCTATATGTTCACTTATGTTCCCGAACCTCCAGAAGCAACCACGAAATCCACCGCCGCAACCTTCTGTTCCCGTGAGATCCCATCTTGGGGCCTTTTCTGGCATCTTTCCGGAGGGGGATTCCATCTTGAGGGCATCTACATCAACCCTATTTCCCTTCCGATGAAGCGTGAGTAGTTTACCTCAGACCTACGGGTCCATAGCTAGTAGCTAGATGGCTTCTTCTCTCTCTTTGATTCTCAATACCATGTTCTCCTCGACGTTCTTGGAGATCTATCCGATGTGATATTCTTGTGTAGTGCGTTTGTCGAGATCCGATGAATTTTGGATTTATCACCAGATTATCTATGAATATTATTTGAATCTTCTCTGAATTCTTATATGCATGATTTGATATCTTTGTAATTCTCTTCGAACTATTGGTTTAGTTTGGCCAACTACATTGGTTTTTCTTGCAATGGGAGAAGTGCTTAGCTTTGGGTTAAATCTTGTGGTGTCCTCACCCAGTGAAAAAGTAGGGTTAGAGAGGCACGTACTGTATTGTTGCCATTGAGGATAAAAAGATGGGGTTTACATCATATTGCTTGAGTTTATTCATCTACATCATGTCATCTTACTTAAAGCGTTATTTTGTTCTTCATCAACTTAATACTCTAGATGCAGGCAGGAGTCCCTTGATGTGTGGAGTAATAGTAGTAGATGCAGGCATGAGTCGATATACTTGACATGGACGTGATGCCTATATTACATAATCATTGCCTTGGATATCGTCATAAATTTGCGCTTTTCTATCAATTGCTCGACAGTACTTTGTTCACCCACCGTATTATTTGCCTTCATGAGAGAAGCCTCTAGTGAAACCTATGGCCCCTGGGTCTATTTTCCATCATATTAGTTTCCGATCTACTATTTTGCAATCTTTTATTTTCAGATCTATAAACCAAAAGACCCAAAAATATTTTCTCTTTTGTTTAGTTTTAATTATCTATCTCTATCAGATCTCACCTTTGCAAGTGACCGTGAAGGGATTAACTACCCCTTTATCGCGTTGGGTGCAAGTGTTTGTTTGTTTGTGCAGGTATTGGTGATTTGTGCGTTCGTCTCCTACTAGATTGATACCTTGGTTCTTAACTGAGGGAAAGAATTATCTCTACTTTGCTGCATCACCCTTTCCTCTTCAAGGGAAAAATCAACGCAAGCTCAAGAAGTAGCAGGAAGAATTTCTAGCGTCGTTGCCGAGGAGATCTACGCCAAGTCAAGCCTACCAAATACCCATCATAAACTCTTATCTCTTACATTACATTATTCGCCATTTGCCTCTCGTTTTCCTCTCCCCCACTTCTAAAACAATTTTCGAAAAGATTTGCCCCCTTTCTTCGCCCTTCTTCCGTTCGTCTGTTCGTGTGCGCTTTGCTTGCTTGTGTGTTGGATTGCTTGCTTTGTCACGATGGCTCAAGAGAATACCCTATTATGCGACTTTTCCAACACTGATAATAATGATTTTATTATAACTCCGATTTCTCCCGCCACTAGTGCGAAATATTATGAAATTAATGCCGCTTTGCTGAATCTTGTTATGAAAGATCAATTTTCCGGCCTTCCTAGTGAAGATGCCGCATCCGATCTTAATAATTTCATTGAGTTGTGTGATATGCAAAAGAAGAAATATGTGGATAATGATATTGCAAGTTGAAGCTATTTCCGTTCTCACTTCGAGTTCGTGCTAAAACTTGGTTTTCATATTTGCCTCTAAATAGTATTGATTCATGGAATAAGTGTAAAGATGCTTTTATTTCCAAGTATTTTCCACCCTCTAAGATCATCTCCCTTAGGAACGATATTATGAATTTTAAGCAACTTGATCATTAACATGTTGCACAATCTTGGGAGAGGATGAAATTGATGATACGTAATTGCCCTACTCATGGTTTAAAATTGTGGATGATTATAAATTATTTTTTATGCCTGATTGAATTTTGCTTCTAGAAATCTTTCAGATTCGGCCGCGGGAGGTACTTTTATGGAAATTACTTTAGGAGAAGCTACTAAAATCCTAGATAATATTATGGTTAATTATTTTCAATGGCATACCAAAAGATCTTCCACTAGTAAAAAAGTGCATGCAATTGAAGAGATCAATGTTTTGAGTGGAAAGATGGATGAACATATTAAATTATTTGCTAGCAAGAGTGCTTCTATTAATCCTAATGATATGCGTTTTTCCACTTTGATTGAGAATAATAATGAATCTATGGATGTGAATTTTGTTGGTAGGAACAATTTTGGTAACAACGCGTATAGAGGTAATTTTAATCCTAGGCCGTTTCCTGATAATCCCTATAATTAGTATATTAATTCCTACAACAATTCTTATGGAAATTATAATAAGATGCCCTCTGATCTTGAGAGTAGTATTAAGGAATTTATGAGTTCACGAAAGAATTTCAATGCTTTGGTTGAAGAAAAAATGCTTAAGATTCATGATTTGGCTAGGAACATGGATAGAATTTCTCTTGAGGTTGACTCTTTGAAACTTAGATCTATTCCACCCAAGCATGATATTAATGAGTGTCTAAAAGCTATGATAATTTCCATTGATGAGTGCAAAGAAAGAACCGCTAAGATGCGTTCTAAGCGAGATTGGTTTGTAAAATCGTGTTCTTCTAGTTTTTGTGAAAATAATGATGAAGATCTTAAAGTGATTGATGTGACTCCTATTGAATCTGTGTTTTCTAAAATAAATCTTGATAAATATGGGACTAGAGATGAGTCAACTTTAGCTAGAAGGCGTCCCAATGATTCGGAGTTTATAGATCTTGATGCAAAAATTGATAAAAGTGGGATTGGAGAGGTCAAAACTTTAAGTAACAATGAACCCACTCTTTTGGATTTCAAGGAATTTAATTATGGTAATTGTTCTTTAATAGATTGTATTTCCTTTTTGCAATCCATGTTGAATTCTCCTCATGCCTATAATCAAAATAAATCTTTTACTAAACATATTGTTGATGCTATGAAGAAATCTTTTTGAGGAAAAGCTTGAATTGGAAGTTTATATTCCTAGAAAACTTTATGATGAGTGGGAACCTTCTATTAAAATTAAGATTAAAGATCATGAATTCTATGCTTTGTGTGATTTGGGTGCTAGTGTTTCCACGATTCCAAAGACTTTGTGTGATTTGCTAGGTTTCCGTGATTTTGATGATTGCTCTTTAAACTTGCACCTTGTGAATTCCACTATTAAGAAACCTATGGGAAGAATTAATGATGTTTTTATTGTTGCAAATAGGAATTATGTGCCTCTAGATTTCATTGTTCTTGACATAGATTGCAATCCTACATGTCATATTATTCTTGGTAGACCTTTCCTTAGAACGATTGGTGCAATTATTGATATGAAAGAAGGAAACATTTGATTTCAATTTCCATTAAGGAAGGGCATGGACACTTCCCTAGAAAGAAAATTAAGTTGTCATATGAATCTATTATGAGAGCTACCTATGGATTGCATACCAAAGATGAAAATACCTAGATCTATATTTTTGTGCCTAGCTAAGGGCGTTAAACAATAGCGCATGTTGGGAGGCAGCCCAATTTTATTTTCGTTCTTGCTTTTTTTGCTCCTGTTTTGCAATAAATAATTCATCTAGCCTATGGTTAGATGTTTTTTGTGTTTTAATTAGTGTTTGTGCCAAGTAAGACCTTTGGGATAGCTTACGGTGATAGTTGATTTGATCTTGCTGAAAACAGAAACTCTTGCGCTCAGGAAAACAATTCTCATTTTTAGCATAAGCATGATAAAATAGTGATTATTTTTGCATAAGATTAAGATACAAATTTCCTATGTTGTCCTAATTTTCTAGAATTTTTTGAGTTACAAAAGTATTCGAGAGTTGCAGATTGCTACACACTGTTTTGTTTTTGACAGATTCTGTTTTCTTTGTGTTGTTTGCTTATTTTGATGAATCTATGGGTAGTATCGGGGGGTATGAACCATGGAGAAGCTGGAATACAGTAGAGACTACAACAATATAAATAAAGAATGAGTTCACAACAGTACCATAAGTGGTGATTTATTTTCTTATACCAACGGATCTCATGAGTTTTCTGTTGAGTTTTCTGTTGTGAAGTTTTCATGTTTTGGGCAAGGATTTGATGGACTATGGAATAAGGAGTGGCAAGATCCTAAGCTTGGGGATGCCCAGGGCACCCCAAGGTAATACTCAAGGACAACCAAGAGCCTAAGCTTGGGGATGCCCTGAAAGGCATGCCCTCTTTCGTCTTCGTCTATCGGTAACTTTACTTGAGGCTATATTTTTATTCACCACATGATATGTGTTTTGCTTGGAGCGTCTTGTATGGTATGAATATTTGCTTTTTAGTTTGCCACAATCATCATTGCTGTACACACCTTTTGAGAGGGACACACATGAATCGTGATTTATTAGAATACTCTATGTGCTCCACTTATATCTTTTGAGCTAGGCAATTTTGCTCTAGTGCTTCACTTATATCTTTTTAGAGCACGATGGTGGTTTTATTTAGTAGAAATGGTTGAACTCTCATGCTTTACTTATATTATTTTGAGAGTCTCTTTAAACAGCATGGTAATTTTCTTTAGTTATAAATTTAGTCCTAATATGATAGGCATCCAAGAGGGATATAATAAAAACTTTCATATAAAGTGCATTGAATACTATGAGAAGTTTGATTCCTTATGATTGTTTTGAGATATAAAGATGGTGATATTAGAGTCATGCTAGTGAGTAATTGTGGATTGCATAAATACTTGTGTTAAAGTTTGTGATTCCCGTAGCATGCACGTATGGTGAACCGTTATGCGATGATGTCGGAGCATGATTTATTTATTGATTGTCTTCCTTATGAGTGGCAATCGGGGACGAGCGATGGTCTTTTCCTACCAATCTATCCCCCTAGGAGGATGCACATTGTACTTTGTTTCGATAATTAGTAGATTTTTGTAATAAGTATGTGAGTTCTTTATGACTAATGTTGAGTCCCTGGATTATACGCACTCTCACCCTTCCACCATTGCTAGCCTCTCTAGTACCGCGTAACTTTCGCCGGTGCATTAAACCCACCATATATATTCCTCAAAACAGCCACCGTACCTACCTATTATGGCATTCCCATAGCAATTCCAAGATATATTTCCATGCAACTTCCACCATTCCGTTTATTATGACACACTTCATCATTGTCATATTGCTTTGCATGATCATGTAGTGACATCGTATTTTTGGCAAAGCCACTATTCCTCATTTTTTATACATGTCGTTGTTGAGTCATTGCACATACTGGTACACCACCGGGGGCATTCATATAGAGTCATATTTTGTTCTAGAATCGAGTTGTAAGTAAATAAATTTGTGATGATCATCATTATTAGAGCATTGTCCCATGTGAGAAAAGGATGATGGAAGCGATGATTCCCTCACAAGTTGGGATGAGTCTCCAGAATTTACAAAAAAAGAAAAGAGGCCAAATAAGCCCACCAAAAAATGAGAGAAAAGAGAGAAGGGGCAATACTATCCTTTTTCCACACTTGTGCTCCAAAGTAGCACCATGATCTTCATGATAGAGAGTCTCCTATGTTGTCACTTCCATATACTAGTGGGAATTTTTCATTATACAACTTGGCTTGTATATTCCAATGATGGGCTTCGTCAAATTGCCCTAGGTCTTCATGAGAATGCAAGTTGGATGCGCACCCCCTTAGTTTCTTTTTGGCTTTCATACACTTATAGCTCTAGTGCATCCGTTTCATGGCAATCCCTACTCACTCACATTGATATCTATTGATAGGCATCTCCATAGCCCATTGATATGCCTTGTTGATGTGAGACTATCTCCTTCGTTTTTGTCTTCTCCAAAACCACCATATTTTATTCCACCTATAGTGCTATGTCCATGGCTCACGCTCATGTATTGCATGAAAGTTGAAAAGGTTTGAGAACACCAAAAGTATGAAACAATTGTTTGGCTTGTCACCGGGGTTGTGCATGATTTGAATATTTTGTGTGATGAAGATGGAGCATAGCCAGACTATATGATTTCGTAGGGATAACTTTCTTTGTCCATGTTATTTTGAGAAGAAATAATTGCCTTGTTAATATGCTTGACGTATTATTATTTTTAAGTCAATATTAAACTTTTGTTTTGAATCTTGTGGATCTGAACTGATGTGGACATAGTTGCATCTATAAATATTAAACGACATATTTTTCAGGTGATTTCTAATAGCAAGTATTTAATTCTTTGTTTTAGTAATGGATACAAATATACTATACATTTAGTTATTGTGTGCAGAATTAAAGAAGAGCGTCTGAAGACGTTTATCAACATATGCATACAGGCATGTGTGCGTATGCATGCACTGGCACTACCAAAATATCACGGTCATGATGCGGCCTCCAATCAACATGTCAAAATCAATCAAGACGGTGGGCCCTTCAGCATGAATAGCAACGTGCAAATAGTCCTGCGACCATGCAATGCATGCAACGAGCAGTCAATGGGTGGGCCAGCGTGGGCCAATATTTGTTGTAGCTTGCGTGAACCTCACGAAGGAGTTGGACGGTCCAACACATCCGCGGTGGTCGCTGCGGTCTGGATCGGACGCGTCTCCGTAATTAATAAATAGTCGTCATCTGTTAGGGTTTAGACTCGGGTTTTTTTAGAGAAGTTCAGCTATACTGCTACTTTTATTTGTCTTCGCTCGTAGCTGCTAGTGCGACCGTCAAGACATCTTATCGGAACCCCATCTTGTGGGATTAATCCCATCTAGCATATTCGCAATTTTGAGATTGCTTGGCTATTATTTTCTTGCATGTTCTTCAATTTGCTCGCAGGAAAAATCCTTCATGGATAGGTCGATCGCGCCGTTGGCTCGGTCGATAACGTCGTGGAGTTGGTTCAGCGATTGTCATGGATATCAGTCGTGTACGGTTGGTAGCCGGATCGTGAGGGTCAAGTCCCACCCAAAATCGTAGTTATCCTCTCTCATCGAAAGATCGGGTCCCCAGTCCACATCAAGTGGTGTCAGTTTTCAGGTTCATCGGTGAGAGATTTACAGTTTTATTAGCTTAGATTGATTTTAGTCCTACAACCCACAAAAAGCCAAAAAAACTAGATTAGCTCATCCGCTGCACCTATATTTTTAGCCTTTAGCAATTTTTGCATCTAGTATTTGTGTAGTTGAATTTTTGGTTGCATTCATCTAATACTAGTGCTGGTTTAGATTCGTTTGGGAAAAAATTTGTCTACTAGATCGAACCTTTTTTTGTCCATCATATCTTCTGCCGCAAGCTCATCTGTATTCTGAAAAAGGAAACAGAGATTCCATCAGATTGTTTCTAGTTTTGCCGATTTGTGCATGAAATCCGAGGTCCCATCAGTCAAGTCCGTCCTGTCCACCGCTTTATCGCGCCTGCCATCCACCGCCTGTTTGCCTCACGCGCATACACGTTTTTTTCCAGCGGGCCGCACGCCTCCTGCTCTGCCGCATACACATCCTGTGCCTGCTCTGCCCATCTATGTCTACTAGCCAGCGTCGCTGTGTCTGCCGTAGTTCGGTGCTACACCGTATCCTAGCACCCGTGCAATCAGATCTAGCTAGCTTTCCTAGGTGTACTTTCCTGCCTAGCTTCCATAGCACCCGTACATTGCAGCAAATTTTTTTCCCTGGTAGCCAACTTGTGTATATTCACTAACCGGCTTGATCAAAAAAGTAAAAAAAAGAGCAAAAAAATAGAATAAAAAAAGAGAGAGAGACAAAAAAGAGCAAAAAGAAAGAAAAGTTGAGAGAAAAAAAATCTGGCCGACTAGCATATTTTTTGGGACTGTTTAGCTACACAAGACATTATTTTGCTGCGATCGCCGCTCCATCTATTATATATTTCAAGCTTTGTCATACACTCGTTTGTACTTCACTTATATCTAGCTACTTAGAGCTGTCACATATTTTCATTCGGTTTTCACTTCTTTGATTCAGTATCTGGGCATAGATTGTTTTATCTCTTACTAGTCGACTGCCAGCACTAGTTAGAAGTTTGAGCAATTATTCAACTTGCATTGCTTTTTGCTAAATTATGCCATTGATATTGTGAGTTGAGAAACCTTTGCCAAGCTACACTTTTTCCTACCAATAAGTACAGGTCCCGACACTACTGATTCCTGGTTATCGCTCCATCCAATCTTCATCGGTCGTTTGAAGCCAACACCAACGCGTCGATCACCACCTGTTGCATTGGTAAGAACAAGTAAGAATTTGATACTAAGTTTGAGTATGAGTGAATTTTGTCCACCACATCCTGTTAGTTCATAGGGATTATACATTGTTTTTTTTCTCTTTCGCTAACAATGGCACAGGATTAGCCCACACTTGAGGGTCTCACCATGGATGTGAAAGTCACTAGCGAGCGTCTTGCCCAACTTGAGGGTGCTCAAATTGCGACCGAAGAAAGGCTCAAGGCCATAGAGGATGCACAGGGTGTTGCAAACACACAGCTAAAGGACATCCTGTCACGTCTTGACGAGTTGCGGACTGCACCCCCCATCAACAACAATGTTGATCCTCGCAACTCCATGGGTGGCAGCGCTATTTCGCGAGCTCGGCAAGTGCCCATGGGTCATCCACAACACCCAGCTACTGCCACTGATGCGGCCACCATAAACCAGCACCAAAAAATTCCTTCCCGCGTCGAGCAACATGGGGACAACTACGAGGATTATTCTGGTGACACCGAAGACGACCAAATGGTCAACCACCACAATGACCGTGCTCATCGACAACTACGTTTCAACCGTCATGGTATGGCACAAGGTCAACCCAGGTATGATGTTAGAGATTATGAACACTCTAGTGCCAAAATCAAATTTACTATGCCTGCTTTCAATGGTAAATATAATCCAGATGTTTATCTTGACTGGGAACTTTCTGTTGAACAAAAATTTGCATGTCATCATATTCCTAAGAACCAAAGAGTTAGGGCAGCCACTAGTGAATTTACAAACTTTGCTTCCATGTGGTGGAGTGAATATTGTCGTATTAATGCAAATAATATATCTACTACTTGGGATGCTTTAAAACGAGCTATGCGAGAGCGTTATGTTCCTTCATATTATGCTCATGATAAACTAAATGAATTGCAACGTTTAAAACAAGGTAGCAGCTCTGTAGAGGATTATTATCAAGAATTGCAAACTGGCTTAGTGCGATGTGGATTAGTTGAAACCGACGATGCTATGTTGGCTAGATTTTTAGGTGGTTTGAATCGTGATATTCAGGATATATTGGACTATAAGGAGTACAATTCTATTACTCGTTTGTTTCATTTTGCTTATAAAGCTGAAAGGGAAGTACAGGGACGACACAACAAGGGACGAGGTAACTTTTCTGCAGGTCGTCACTCATCATGGACACACTCTCCCACTATCCCACCCACTACCGAGGCAACACCACATAACTCAAACAATGGTGCATTCCCAAAAAGTTCAAAATCAGCTCCACAATCCTCTGCGGCTTCGAAAGCAATATCTCTAGCACCCACCACCTCGTCTGGACGCACAAGAGACATGAAGTGTCATATATGCAAAGGTGGTAGGAACTTGATGAAGGACTGTCCAAATAAACGAACATTCATTGTGCGGGAAGATGGTGAGTACTCCTCTGCTAGTGATTTGGATGAAGATACACGTGCTATGCTTGCCACTAATAATGCAGGTGACACCAAGGAGCATGACACAGAGGAGATACATATTAATGCTGAGATGGCAGATCAATACCCAAGCCTTGTAACCATGCGAGTACTTAGTGCCTAGGTGGGGCATACTGAGATGCCTCAACGTCATAATCTTTTTCAAACTAAGTTTGTTGTCAAAGGGCATTCTGTTCGTGTGATCATTGATGGTGGAAGCTGCAACAATTTGGCGAGTATTGAGATGGTAGAGAAGCTTTGCCTCACCACTACAAGACACCCCCATCCATATTACATCCAATGGTTCAACGATTGTGGTAAGTTAAAGGTAACGCATCGTGTGAGAGTACATTTTACACTTGGTTCATATCATGATTATGTTGACTGTGATGTTGTACCTATGCAAGCTTGTTCTTTATTGTTAGGTCGACCATGGCAATATGATAATAGTGTTACCCATCATGGTAGAACAAATTCATATACTCTCGTGTTTCAAGGAAAAACTATTAACTTGCTTCCTATGACACCTACTGAAATAATAAATGATGAGAAAGCTAAATCAACAGATCGTACAATGCATAGTATGCTTGCTTTCAATTCTGAAAATTTTCCGTTGAGTGTTCCAACTTCTGAACTAGACATACCGCATGCTCAAATATTGCATTTGTGTCCTCATAATTCATACATAGACTCTGTGTGGGACAAAACTTCTCCTGATATTTCTAATAGTGCTATTACAAATTTATGGCACCCTCATGAGCTAACGCCTTTGGAATGGCCTATATATCTTGCATATATTCTTGCCTTGCTTTATGATGTGTTTCAGATAGATGAAAGCCGAGGACGGCTTTGTTTTCAAGAAAGAGGGGATGATGTGGACATAGTTGCATCTATAAATATTAAACGACATATTTTTCAGGTGATTTCTAATAGCAAGTATTTAATTATTTGTTTTAGTAATGGATACAAATATACTATACATTTAGTTATTGTGTGCAGAATTAAAGAAGAGTGTCTGAAGACGTTTATCAATATATGCATACAGGCATGTGTGCGTATGCATGCACTGGCACTACCAAAGTGTCACGGTCATGATGCGGCCTCCAATCAACATGTCAAAATCAATCAAGACGGTGGGCCCTTGAGCATGCATAGCAACATCCAAATAGTCCTGCGACCATGCAATGCATGCAACGAGCAGTCAATAGGTGGGCCAGCGTGGGCCAATATTTGTTGTAGCTTCCGTGAACCTCACGAAGGAGTTGGACGGTCCAAGACGTCCGCGGTGGTCGCTGCAGTCTGGATCGGACGCGTCTCCATAATTAATAAATAGTCATCATTTGTTAGGGTTTAGACTCGGTTTTTTTAGAGAAGTTCAGCTATACTGCTACTTTTATTTGTCTTCGCTCGTAGCGGCTAGTGCGACCGTCAAAACATCTTATCGGAACCCCATCTTGTGAGATTAATCCCATCTAGCATATTCGCAATTTTGAGATTGCTTGGCTATTATTTTCTTGCATGTTCTTTGATTTGCTCGCAGGAAAAATCCTTCGTGGATAGGTCGATCGTGCCGTTGGCTCGGTCGATAACGTCGTGGAGTTGGTTCAGCGATTGCCGTGGATATCAGTCGTGTACGGTTCTCCCTGTACGGTTGGTAGCCAGATCGTGAGGGTCAAGTCCCACCCAAAATCATAGTTATCCTCTCTCATCGAAAGATCGGGTCCCCAGTTCACATCATGAACATTCATGCCACAATAAAGAAAATTACATGGATAAATATGTTAGGTAGCATTCCACATCAAAAATTTTGTTTTTATCATTTACCTACTCGAGGACAAGCAGGAATTAAACTTGGGAATGCTTGATATGTCTCCAACGTATCTATAATTTTTTATAGTTCCATGCTACCATATTATCTATTTTGGATGTTTATATGCATTAATATGCTATTTTATATTATTTTTTGGACTAACCTATTAACCTAGAGCCCAGTGCCAGTTTCTGTTTTTCCTTGTTTTTTAGCTTCGCGTAAAAGGAATATCAAACAAAGTCCAAATGGAATCAAATTTTTGCGATGATTTTTCTAGGACCAGAAGACACCCAGAGACTTGAACACCAAGTTAGAAGAGCCATGAGGCAGCCACAAGGGGGGTGGGAGCGCCCAGGGGGTAGGGCGCACCCCCTACCTTGTGGGCCCCTCGGTGACCCCCTGACCTAGATCTTCCTCCTATATATTCTCATATATTACTGAACCTCCAGCAGCATCCATGAAAACACTTTTCCACTCCCACAACCTACTATTCTTGTGAGATCCCATCTTGTGGCCTTTTCGGCATCCTACCGGAGGGGGATTCGATCATGTAGGGCTTCTACATCAACTCTATTGCTCTTCCGATGAAGCGTGAGTAGTTTACCTCAGACCTATGGGTCCATAGCTAGTAGCTAGATGTCTTCTTCTCTCTCTTTGATTCTGAATACCATGTTCTCCTTGATGTTCTTGGACATCTATCTGATGTAATCTTCTTTTGCGGTGTGTTTGTTGAGATCTGATGAATTGTGGATTTATGATCAGATTATCTATGAATATTATTTGAATCTTCTCTAAATTCTTACATGCATGATTTGATATCATTGTAATTTTCTTCGAACTATCGGTTTAGTTTGTCCAACTAGATTGGTTTTTCTTGCAATGGGAGAAGTGCTTAGCTTTGGGTTCAATCTTGCGGTGTCCTCACCCAGTGACAAAGTAGGGGTAGAGAGGCATGCATTGTATTGTTGCCATCGAGGATAAAATGATGGGGTTTGCATCATATTGCATGAGTTTATTCCTCTACATCATGCCATCTTACTTAAATCGTTACTCTGTTCTTCATGAACTTAATACTCTAGATGCTGGCAGGAGTTGGTTGATGTGTCGAGTAATAGTAGTATATGCAGGCAGGAGTCGGTCTACTTGACACAGACGTGATGTCTATATTACATAATCATTGCCTTGGATATCGTCATAACTTTGCGCTTTTCTATCAATTGCTCGACAGTAATTTGTTCACCCACCATATTATTTGCCTTCATGAGAGAAGCCTCTAGTGAAGCCTATGGCCCCAGGTCTATTTTCCATCATATTAGTTTCTGATCTACTATTTTGCAATCTTTTATTTTTAGATCTATAAACCAAAAACCCCAAAAATATTTAATCTTTTGTTTAGTTTTAATTATCTATCTCTATCAGATCTCACCATTGCAAGTGACCGTGAAGGGATTAACAACCCCTCTATCGCTTTGGGTGCAAGTGTTTGTTTATTTGTGTGGGTATTGGTGATTTGGACGTTCGTCTCCTACTAGATTGATACCTTGGTTCTTAACTAAGGGAAATAATTATCTCTACTTTGCTGCATCACCCTTTCCTCTTAATGGGAAAAACCAACGTAAGCTTAGAAGTAGCAAGCACATATGGCCAGTCAAATATATTTGATCATGAATTATTATTCTTGACAATTATCTCTATGATACAGGAGTTGGTAGGCGAAACATTAAACCCCTATCTTTCTTTGTGTTTGATGGATGCCATTTTTTCTAAAAATATGCTTTGAGTACTGGTAATCATAGAATACTATATGATGACAGAGTATGTGGAGCTCTTACTTAGACTTTGTTGAGAATAAGTTGAATTGCAATTGTTTGGTGACTAAGAACGTAGGTTGTTAAGTTTCAAAAGAAGGCATGGTTTGAACCATAACATGTGAATTGATTGCTACTTTATAATCATGAGTTTTATGAGAAAGAGTTGCGGTTATGATGCTAGGAAAATTGATTGAAATTATCATTGATCAAACTTATGCACTATGCTTGCATTCACACTTCAAAATTTATTTCTTTTATCATTTACCTACTCGAGGATGAGTAGGAATTAAGCTTGGGGATGCTGGTACCTCTCCAATGTATCTATAATTTATGATGTACTCATGCCATGTTTACAATAATTTTATATGGTTTGGGTATGATTTGAATGGAATTAACCCGGACTGACGCTATTTTCAGCAAAACTATCGTGGTGTTGTTTTTGTGCAGGAATAAAAGTTCTCGGAATTGGACAAAACATTTTGATGATTTTTTGGAAGAAAGAAAAATAATAGAGCAAAGAACCACCAGAGGGGCCCCCTGCCACCCATAAGGCACCATGGCGCGCTACCACCTAGCACGCACTGGTAGGTAGCGGTGTAACATCCCAAATTTTCAATTTGGAATGTTATACACTAGATCATCATTGCATATCATATTTATTGCATTTTGGTTGATCCTAGAAATTTCACGCAACTCAAGGACCCTCTGAGAGAGTTGGGGATTTCGTTATTTTCATATTTGAGTTGTCTCAAATTTTGAAAATAGGATCATTTGATTTTACTTATTTTATCTTCAATTATTTATATTATAAAAATTACGAGAGAGGGAATAAAATGACTTTCCCAAAATAAAGAAATATTGGGTATTTAATAAAAAATCAAACATGATTTTTTTGGTTTTATTTGCTATTTTATTTGAATTTAGGAAAAATGCGCGTTTTTCAAAATTGCATTTAGGCCCGAAATAAATGTTCAACTGTGCGGCTTGATTTTAGAAGCAGGGGAAAATTTATTTCGGGATTTTTGGAGTCCGTTTAGTATTCCTTTTGTTTTTTTCGAGCGTAATTATTTTAAAAAAAGAGTCCGAACCGACCTTGGGCCGTAACCGGCCTGGACTCCGCCTGGCCGGGCCTTCATATAGTGCCCCGAGGCCCCAAGGCCAGCCCAAGCCGCTCCCCCGCCGCAAAACCCTAACCCTAGGCCGTCGCCGCCACCCGCCCCCCCCCCCGCCGCCGCTCCGCCTCGCCGGACCGCCGCCGGAGGTAGTTTTCCGCTGCCGGTTTTTTTAGAAAACCGATCGGTTTTCCGTCGGTTTTGTTTTTTTAGTTTCGGTTTTTTTAAATAGATCGGTTTTTCCGGTTTATTTAATTAGCGAGCGTTCGTCCCTTCGTTCGTTTTAACGAACGTTCATCGTTTTTCTGTTTCTCAGATTAAATCCGCGATTTTTGAGATTGCGATTTCTGATCCGATTTTCGTTTTAGTCTAACTTTTCGCTCGTTTATCGGAATCAGGCGATTCAAGCCCCTAGAGTTTCGTCTCGAAGCCCTCTTTCTGTTTAACTAACTCAAACAAGTTTATGCCACTGTAAAAATTGCCCTAGATCCATAATAGTAAACAAAGCATGTTTCTTTTGCCGTTTGTCTTTCGTTGCTTCGTTCGTTTTGATTCTTTTTGCCAACCGGAGTTCTTAAGTTGAACTTTCTGGTTAGATCTCTTATTTGAGTTTTACCTGTGCATTAGTTGAGTACTTATTGTATGCTTGTTTGTTTGCGATAGAGTACCTGGAGTGCGCCGCTTGCTACTTTGAATCACTAGGTTTCCCGGATCATCGGCAAGGCAAGTAACACTTTGATCATGTTTTCCCTCTACCCAGTTTTGTTGCATTAGATCAATCCTCACACATTGCATGATTAGGATCTAATTAAATTATGGGTTTGGGGAGTAGATGAGGTAGTACCTATTACCTGTTTCTTTATCAAACCTTTGGGAGTTACTTCTATGTTTGCTTATTATGCCATGCTATGCTAGTAGACGTGGACTGAGTGAGTGTATCCAGGACAGATGTGAGATTGTTAATTAATGGTTTATTTAAGGTGGCAACTTAAATACACAACTGGGTGGATTGAGGCACCTGGGTATTCCAGCGATTTCCTGTTTTCTTTATGGACCGCCACCCAGGCTCAAAGGGATCATGAGATTTTTCATGCTAGAAACTTCTGTGTGCAGCCACAAGCTATTATGGGCTCTAGCATAGTTGATTAAGTTGTGCGAACTCTTACAGTGGTAGACTAGCAGATGTAGGGGAAAGTAGGTGTAACGATCTACCCGATCGTAAGGTGCTAGCACTTCTGAAAGACTATGTCTCGGTCATCCGTTTCTCAAACACCATGTAGTGCGAGAAACCAAACGAAGGCGATCGAGTCTTGTGGGGAAAAGTGCGCAAACCTCTGCAGAGTGTATAAACTAATCATGATTAGCCATGTCCCTGGTTATGGACATCTTGAGTATCTAGTACCTGGATTATCATGTGAATCTCAACATGTTACTCTAAAATTAATTTTGTTGGGTTTTGTTTAATGATGATGCTTAATTGGGATTGAGAATGCTCTCAACCATTCTCAATGTTTAAAAACTACCATGATAGTTAAAAAAAATTATTCCTTTGCAGTAGGGAAAAATTGGCTTTACGCAAAACTGTAACCATAGAGCTTACCACCACCCAAATATGCATATAGTATAGTTGTTTCATTCCATTATTCTCTATGTGTTACATTGCCAGCATATTCCATGTGCTGACCCATTTTCGGGCTGCAACGTTAATGTTGCAGACTTTTCAGACGATGATTAAGGAGTTTTAGGTCGTGGTTCTATACTCAGTGATGCCGCTGGAGTTGATGGACTCACTTATCTTCCAAGCCTTCCGCTGTTATCATTATTAGATGGCCTTAAGCCACATTTATTGTAATAAGATCTCTATTGAGACACTCGATGTACTAAGTGTGTGATTGCTACTCTGTTATAAATCCTTCAAGTACTGTGTGGTGTCAGCATTACTGATCCAGGTATGACACCGGAGCACAGAGATTGGACCGTTTGAGGTCTGGTCGCTGCACTAAGCTTGGGGATACCCCAGGCACCCCAAGGTAAAATTCAAGGACAACCAAAAGCCTAAGCTTGGGGATGCCCCAGAAGGCATCCCCTCTTTCGTCTTCTTCTATCGGTAACTTTACTTGAGGCTATATTTTTATTCACCACATGATATGTGTTTTGCTTGGAGCGTCTTGTATGATTTGAGTATTTACTTTTTAGTTTACCACAATAATCCTTGATGTACACACCTTTTGGGAGAGACACACATGAATTGGAATTTATTAGAATACTCTATGTGCTTCACTCATATCTTTTGAGCTAGATAATTTTGCTCTAGTGCTTCACTTATATCTTTTAGAGCACGGTGGTGGTTTTATTTTATAGAAATTATTGATCTCTCATGCTTCACTTATATCATTTTGGGAGTCCCTTAGAACAGCATGGTAATTTGCTTTGGTTATGAAACTAGTCCTAATATGATAGGCATCCACGATGGGTATAATAAAAACTATCATAGAAAGTGCATTGAATACTATGAAAAGTTTGCTACTTGATAATTGTTTTGAGATATAAAGGTGGTGATATTAGAGTGTGCTAGTTGAGTAATTGTGAATTTGAGAAATACTTGTGTTGAAGATTGCAAGTCTCGTAGCATGCAAGTATGGTAACCATTGTGTAACAAATTTCAAACATGAGGTGTTCTTTGATTGTCTTCCTTATGAGTGGTGGCCGGGGACGAGCGATGGTCTTTTCCTACCAATCTATCCCCCTAGGAGCATACACGTAGTGCTTGGTTTTTGATGACTTGTAGATTTTTGCAATAAGTATATGATTTCTTTATGACTAATGTTGAGTCCATGGATTATACGCACTCTCACCCTTCTATCATTGCTAGCCTCTTCGGTGCCGTGCATTGCCCTTTCTCACCTTGAGAGTTGGTGCAAACTTCGCCGGTGCATCCAAACCCCATGATATGATACGCTCTATCACACATAAACCTCCTTATATCTTCCTCAAAACAGCCACCATACCTACCTATTATGGCATTTCCATAGCCATTCCGAGATATATTGCCATGCAACTTTCCACCGTTTCATTTATGACACGCTTCATCATTGTCATATTGCTTTGCATGATCATGTAGTTGACATCGTATTTGTGGCAAAGCCACCATGCATAATTTATCATACATGTCACTCTTGATTCATTGCCCTTCCTGGTACACCGCTGGAGGCATTCATATAGAGTCATATTTTGTTCTAGTATCGAGTTGTAAATAAATAGAAGTGTGATGATCATCATTAATAGAGCATTGTCCCAAATAAAAACAGAGAAAGGCCAAATAAAAATAAAAGGCACAAAAAAGAAATAAAAAGGGACAATGCTACTATCCTTTTTTCCACACTTGTGCTTCAAAGTAGCACCAGGATCTTTATGATAGAGAGTCTCTTGTTTTGTCACTTTCATATACTAGTGGGAATTTTTCATTATAGAACTTGGCTTGTATATTCCAACAATTGGCTTCCTGAAATGCCCTAGGTCTTCGTGAGCAAGCAAGTTGGATGCACACCCACTTAGTTTCTTTTGTTGAGCTTTCATACATTTATAGCTCTAGTGCATCCGTTGCATGGAAATCCCTACTCCTTGCAGTGACATCAATTTATGGGCATCTCCCTAGCCCGTTGATTAGCCTCATCGATGTGAGACTTTCTCCTTTTTTGCCTTCTCCACATAACCCCCTATCATTATTCTATTCCACCCATAGTGCTATATCCATGGCTCACGCTCATGTATTGCGTGAAAGTTGAAAAAAGTTTGAGATTACTAAAGTATGAAACAATTGCTTTGCTTGTCATCGGGGCTGCGCAAGATGAGCATTCTTCTATGACGAAAATGGATCATGACGAAACTATATGATTTTGTAGGGATGAACTTTCTTTTGCCATGTTATTTTGAGAAGATGTGATTGCTTAGTTAGTATGCTTGAATTATTATTATTTTTATGTCAATATTAAAATTTTGTCTTGAATCTTTCGGATCTGGACATTCATGCCACAATAAAGAAAATTACATCGAGAATTATGCTAGGTAGAATTCCACATGAAAAATTCTGTTTTTATCATTTACCTACTCGAGGATGAGCAGGAATTAAGCTTGGGGATGCTTGATACGTCTCCAACGTATCTATAATTTTTCATTGTTCCTTGCTATTATATTATCTGTTTTGGATGTTAACGGGCTTATTTATACACTTCTATATTATTTTTGGAACTAACCTACTAACCCAAGGCCCAGTGCAAATTGTTGTTTTTTTTGCCAATTTCAGTGTTTCCCAGAAAAAAATATCAAATGGAATCCAAACGGAATAAAACCTTCGGGAGAGTTATTTTTGGAACAAACATGATCCAGGGGACTTGGAGTGGATGTCAAGCAACAAACGAGGAGGCCACGAGGCAGGGGGCGCACCCTCCACCCTCGTGGGCCCCTCATGGCTCCACCGACCTACTCATTCCTCCTATATATTCATATACCCTGAAAACATCCAGGAGCACCATGAAACCCTATTTCCACCGTCGCAAGCTTCTGTACCCAAGAGAGTACTTCAGATCTACATCAAATCCTATTTCCACCATCACAAAGGGCCTCTACATCAAATCCATGGCCCCTCCGATGATGTGTGAGTAGTTTACTTCAGATCTTCGGGTCCATAGTTATTAGCTAGATGGCTTCTTCTCTCTCCTTGGATCTCAATAAAATGTTCTCCTCGATCTTCTTGGAGATCTATTTGATGTAACTCTTTTTGTGGTGTGTTTGTCGAGATCCGATAAATTGTGGGTTTATGATGAGGTTTATCTATGAACAATATTTGATTCTTCTCTAAAATCTTTTATGTATGATTGGTTATCTTTGCAAGTCTCTTTGAATTATCAGTTTGGTTTGGCCTACTAGATTGATCTTTCTTGCAATGGGAGAAGTGCTTAGCTTTGGGTTCAATCCTGTGGTGTCCTTTCCCAGTGATAGAAGGGGCAGCAAGGCACGTATTGTATTGTTGCCATCGAGGCTAAAAAGATGGGGTTTATATCATATTGCTTGAGTTTATCACTCTACATCATGTCATCTTGCCTAATGTGTTACTCTGTTCTTATGAACTTAATACTCTTGATGCATGCTGGATAGCGGTCGATGTGTGGAGTAATAGTAGTAGATGCAGAATCGTTTCAGTCTACTTGTCGCGAACGTGATGCCTATATACATGATCATGCCTAGATATTCTCATAATTATGCACTTTTCTATCAATTGCTCGATAGTAATTTGTTCACCCACTGTAATACTTATGTTATCTTGAGAGAAGCCACCAGTGAAATCTATGGCCCCTGGGTCTATTCTCCTTTATATTAATCTTCAGTCAACAAGCTATTTCTATTACCTTTTATTTTGCCATCTTTATTTTCCAATCTATATCATAAAAATACCACAAACATTTATCTTATTATTATTATCTTTATCAGATCTCACTCTTGTAAGTGACCGTGAACGGATTGACAGCCCCTTTATCGCGTTGGTTGCGAGGTTCTTATTTGTTTGTGTAGGTACGATGGACTTGCGTGTAGTCTCCTACTGGATTGATACCTTGGTTCTCAAAAACTGAGGGAAATACTTACGCTACTTTGCTGCATCACCCTTTCCTCTTCAAGGGAAAACCAACACAGTGCTCAAGAGGTAGCACCTGTGCACCTCGCCTCGTGCCAAAGGACCACTGGCATCTCAATTGCCTCAGGAGCCTCTACAAGTTCTTCAGATCCTCTTCAATCCTCAATAGGCCCCACGTTGCTGAAGACTAAGGCCACTGTTGGACGAGGCACTAGACCAAGTCCTCACAAGAAGCAGGTTACCTTTCATGTGTCGTATAGTGAAGGTGAGGCTGATGATGAAGAATTGGAAGAAATCATCAGAGACAGACAGCAAAGGGCCGCTAGAACCAAAGGCACCAATGTGCCTCTTCTGCTGGATCCCAAATTGATTGATCCTCGACTTCATTGATCTCTGGCACAAGGACCCAAACACTCCTATGACTGATTTCAAACTCACACCTAGCCAGAATCACATGCTCACCGCCTTCATAGGTGAAGAAAAATGGAAATTTGAGAAGGCTGGGAAGCTCAAGAAGGCTCAGTACAAGAAAGATCATTTCTGAAGAAAAAATGTTGTCATGATAACAACTGATGAACTCGTGACCATGCAAGCTGAGATCAAGGCACTCAGTGATGAATTTGACATATACCGTGCAGATTGGCTGGGAGCCAAGGTCAGATTCGTCAGCATGGCGAAGGGATTCACCTCTAATGTTGCAGCCCCAACGCAACATGAATCTCCTCAGGTTGAAGCATCTGCTCAGCCTACTGAAGAACATGCCAGCACCGCTGATGAAAATCAGGCTGCTGAAGAAAATGAGAGTACCAGGGCTGATGAAGACATTCCAGCCGTTGAAGAAACTACCAGGGCAACCACTATGTTGCACCTGAAGAACTATCCAGGCCAGCTAAAGCATCTGCTACTGAGCCTGAAGACACTAACAATTCTAGGGCATCTGCATCAATTGCACCTGAGGAAAATGAACCAATTTCCTCTGCTCCACCTGCACCAACTACAAGCATCAACCTTCCTTCTGCATCAGAAGTGAAGAAAACCAAGGCTGCAGAACGAGCTGCTGTGAAGAAAAGGAAAGCATCTGATTCCCCAGAGTCTTCTGCTCCCAAGAAGGCAAAGACTTTGACAAGCTCGTTTGAGAATCCTATCGATGGTTTTCCTATTTCAAGCATGCCATCAAAGGAGATTGTCCCCTTGGGTGAAGATTATGAAATTCCCAATGAATCTGATGAAGAAAATCCTTCTGCTGCTTCGATAGAGCAGTTGGATGAAGAAATTGAAGTGGATAACCTCCCTTCAACTCCACTGGTATCCTCGCCCATGGCTCAGTTCACTGCTGAAGAGGCCGGAGTTGAAGAAATTGATGAAGAAGATGAAGACGTGTACATTGGGTGCACCACTCCAATTCTGAATGATGACTACTGGGAAAGTCATCACCCCAATTCACCATTGTTCACTCTTCTACAAAAAATTCCTCAGTCCCCGGTCCAAACTCAAGAAATTCACACGGGCTCTGAAGAACCTCAAGCTTCTCTTCTTACCATCCCTGAAGAAATTCTAGTCACTAGCGCTGATGGAAATGTTGGTGAAGAAGTGGAGACCCAGGCTGCTACTGATGACATTGCAACTGAAATTCCTGAGCCTGCGGCTCTGGAGACTGTGATTCCAGAGGCTATGAAGACATTGGCTGACACTCCTCAGCCCAAGCCAAAGGATCCCCTCTCCAAGAAACAAAAGTTCAAAGCTACTGACTTCTTCAATTAACACATATTCTTCACAGAATACAATCCCTATGACTCTGCTCATCTTTGTCGCAAGCGCTTCTGGACAGCAAGTCAGATGAACTTCTATTCTTCACTGCTATTTGATAAGGACACGATCTTTGACCATGAGCACATTCCTCATGTGGATATGGAGTCACTGCCCAGCTTCACCGCAGTCCTCAGTGTTCTTCATGACGTTGGGCTCCTCAACTTCTGCACCGACATCTGTGACTTGAATGAAGAGCTAATTCTTCAGTTATATGCTACGTTGCACATCACAGGCGACGCTGAAGATGTGAATTCATGGGTGTTAGACTGGATGACTGAAAACACTCGCTAAAAAGCACCAGCCTCTAAATTGCTTCATGTCGTCTCAGTTAGTCCTCCCCTTGAAGGTGCAAGTCTCATCTACCATGAAGCTGAACTTTCTAATCATTGCATGCAAGTGTCGAGGAAGCCTCTGAAGCCTGGCCAAGCCCCAAAAACCAAATTCCTCGGGAAGGAATTGCTCTATGTGCCAAGGTCAATTTATAGAATTTTGACCAAGACCCTCAGTCCAATCAAGGGCCACGAATCTAATGAAGAAGAGGTCATTGGCATCATGAAGAATCTGCTTTTCAACATCATACATGGTGTGCCTATCAACTACCATGATTTCTTCATGAGGACTTTGGAAAATGTTGCTCTATCGCCTTTTGAGTTGAAACCTTACACTCCTTGGATTATGAGATTCCTCAGTTCAATGTCTTCAATCAACTACAAGGCTGACTTTCAGAATCATCGCAGCTACTTGTCCCGAATTGAAGTCTTCAAATGACCTATTTCCTCATCTGATGAGAAGGGCAAGGCTGCTATTATTGATGAAGGCATTCATCCATTGGATGGACAGTTTTGCAAAGCTGCCTCATATTCCACCAATGATGACTCTGCCACTCATGACTCTGCCACAAATGCTTCAAAGCAAAATCCTAAAGCCATTGCTCCCAGGGTGATGACTGATCCTGAGCTTCTCGTCAGTCTTCATCAGAAGGTTGATCGCAACCACAAGTGGGTCAAATGTCAGTTTGGTGCTATTCTTCAGAACATGATAGTCACTCAAAATATTGTGAAGAAGAATCAGTACTATCTGCATGAATTCTTTGACTGCACCTGGGCCATTCTATCTAACCTCTACAGTGCTAAAGATCTCAAGAAGATGGAATTTCAACATGACTTTGACTGCGCACAACCACCTTCAAAGAAATTCAAGAAGGTCAAAGTTCCTCAGCTTGTGGCAAGCTCTTATTCTTCATCGCGTGAGACTGATGAAAATGAAGACTTAAACGACACTGTGGCAGGCCCTACTCCAACGGACGACCCCAACAACGCTGGCGCTCCTCCATCGACCTCATGATGTGTTCTTCAGGAGCGTTCAATGTTGGGGATATCGCTTATCGGGAACTTATCGGTCGACCCATGATAAGGGGTAAATCGGCCAGTTTATCGGCATATCGGCTGATTTATCGTCATATCGATTGATTTATCGGCCGATATATCTTATCGGTTAGACACTGGTAAGCGATAAATCAGCCGATTTATCGGAATATCGGAAGATATCTTGAACAGTGGGAGTGTTAGTCCTCATTTTTCGTCCCTTTTGGTCATTTGATGACAAAGGGGAGAAATTTGAGTTAGTCTTCTAGCGGGTCTATCTATATGGGCGTTTTTTTTTGCTAAGTTACAACTCTCATTCTTCTGAAGATTTGTTGGATCGAGTTGTAAACTTAATTCTGATGGTGGTCTGATACTTTTGCTATGTTCTTATGCATGCTATTTCCTCTTGTATGATAACGCACACATGCTAAATTACATTAGTCACCATATTTCATCATGCATTTCAATTTCTTCATATCATATGTTAAATGCGTGTATGAATTACAAGATATAGGAGGAGGTCTCCATGATTCTACTCTTCAATGTGCATTGCTTCTCAAAATCAAATTCCTCACATATGCACATCAAGGGCAGTTCTTCTATATCGTGCAATCAAATTCCTCAATATCAGTATTTACACTTCATATGTTTATCCCCGTTGAAAACTTAACCTATATTGTCATAAATCACCAAAAAGGGGGAGATTGTAAGTGCATCTAGTGCCCCTTAGTGATTTCGGTGTATTGAAGACTTATATGTTAAGGGACTAATGCTTTTGTGAGTGTACACAGGTCTATAAGTCTATGAGGAGTTTGATATTTACATAGAAAGTCGACCCCTAGAAATGAATGTTTTCAACTGAAGACTTTGGCTTTCTAAAGACTTTGAAAGTGAAGAAATTGGTGTGATCCTGAAGACTTGATATTCATGCGAGGAATATGAAGCTTGAAGACTTCTGTTTTCGTAGTTTTGTTTTCTCTTTCTCGAGTCATAGGAAATACCATACTGTTAAAGGGGGTCTAGGTAAAACTAAGGAAAAGTTTCCAAGTGATGCTCATCTCAAAATCCTACACCTACCAATCCTTTTGAGTGAAGCCATTAGAAATCTCATACAGTTCAGTCAATTTCTTCAGTGACAGAGGCGAAGATCTTTTGGTCTTTGAGGAATTTGTTCTGACTAAGGAGTTAGGAATTCGCCAGTGCGGATTGCCTACAAGTGAGGAACATGATAGCCCTGAGGAATTTGATAGTCAAATTTCCGACCATTGCCATGCTATGCGCCAGCTGTCCCAAAATATCTTACCCACATAATGGTCATATCATTGAAGCATTTATGTCTTATCATGTCAGGCTGCTCCCTAGGATATAAATAGCTGCCCCCTACAACCACTAGCTGGTTGGCTGCTCCGTGAGAAACTGACACTTGTCATTGAGAGCATCCCATCCTCCGAGGACTTTGAGCGAAAATCATCAAGTGAGGAAAAACGCAAAACCCCAAACCAAACACCTATAAACCCAAAGTGATTGAGCCTCACTAAAGAGATTGTTCCTATGTGGAACCGACGCTTGTTACCTTTGATGAATGTGCATGTTCCAGACGGTTAGGCCTCATGGTCTAGTGCATCCAAGAGAAAATTGTGGGTCGCTAAGTGACCTAGTCTGTGAAGGTTTGGAAGTCACCTGAAGACTTACCACGAGTGATCGGGCGAGGTCTGTGTGGCCTTAGCTCAATGAGAATACGCTGAGGACTGTGTGTCCTCGGGTTTAAATACCTAGCCGCTCCAACCAGACGTACGACTGTCACAACAGTTGGCACTAGTCTACCAAATCATTGTCTTCACCGAGCTAACTGGTTCTATTTCCTCAACCCTTTCATTTCATCATTACTATGTTGTTGTACTTGGTCGTTACTGTTTGAAGACTTTGACTAAAGACTTCCTCAGTTTCCTCAGTTCAAATTCTTCAGTCAGTTTGTCTTCAGCCTGCTTATCCTGTGTTTACGCTTTCTGTACTCATTGCTTGTTTTTCATTTCATCATGTTGACTATGCTACTGCTCTGTTATACTTACTTCTAAGTACTTATTCCGCTGCTAAGTAGTTTGTTGCTTAGGAATTTCCTCAGCCTAAAATTCCTCAGTGAAGAATTTGTAAAAATCGCCTATTCACCCCCCTCTAGTTGATATAACGCACTTTCAGTGTGACGCTGCAACAGCGGTTCAGTTCATCAAAAAAGTGATTTTCTGGTTTGGCTTTCCTCACAGCATTATAACTAATAATGGCACTAATCTGTCCAAGGGTGCTATGAAAGAATTTTGTCAACGAGAGCATATTTGTCTTGATGTATCATCAGTGGCTCACGCCCGGTCCAATGATCAAGCTGAAAGAGCTAATCAAGAAATTTTGAAACGCATCAAGCCCCAGCTTATGGTCCCTTTGCAGAGGACGCCGGGTTGTTGGGTGGAGGAATTTCCCTCAGTGCTATGGAGTATTAATAGTACCCCCAACAGATCTACGGGTTACACACCTTTCTTCATGGTTTACGGAGCAGAGGCGGTTCTCCCTAGTGACATCCGTCGCGATTCGCCCCATGTGGCGGCTTATGCTGAAGCTGATAATGAAAAAGCATGACAGGATGCTCTTGACCTGTTGGATGAGGAGCGTGACTGTGCGGCGGCTTGTTCGGTGATTTACCAGCATGATCTGCATCATTATCATAGCCGCCGGGTTAAAACCAGAACCTTTCAAGAAGGAGATTTGGTGCTCCGGCTTATCCAGGATCAAACCGACATGCACAAGCTATCCCCACCTTGGGAAGGACCCTTTGTGGTCAACAAAAATCTGAACAATTGGTCATACTAGCTTATTGATGTTTGAGACCACAAGGACTCACGCACGTCTGAGGAGGAGACACGCCAGCCATGGAATATTTCTCATCTTCGGCCTTATTACACCTGAGCCACCGGATCTTATGATGTACATATTTTGTAAATGTATACATTATGATGAATATAATAAAGCCGACATCCCTGATAATTCAGGGCCTCTGTCATTTCATTTCTGAGAATAATGAGTCTTTATTGTCACTTCATATGATCACTTGGGGGCTGCCTACTCATTGAGCATAGCTATGATTACCCTCTTGATATGGCTTGTACGCCATGATTACCAAATACTTAGGGGCTTCCTGCTCATTGAGCATAGCTATGACTAACCTACTGATCCGACTTATACGTCTAGAACCAAATATTACTTGGGGGATCCTTGTTAATGAACAGAGCTTTGTTGAACCTTGTAATAGGCTTGGACGCCAGGTGTACTCACCAAAAAATCCAGGTTATCCTGCCTTTGTTTGCCTGCCACTCCGACCAGGTAATCCTGGAATGATTCGTTGTACTCTTGACAATCAATCTTCTAAGAAGACCATGAGTTTTTCAAAGTTAAAACGGCGATTGGTCATGTGAGGTCCGGCTTATGGGTTTGAATTAAGGTTTAACTCAACGGCTGTGTGGCCTTGAATAACGCTTGACATGCAGGCCTGGTAGCCTATGAATGCCTTGTTTTCTATTTGTTCTGGTTTTTATTTGATTTTTTGAGATATATCTTTTCTACCATGTTGATACATGGTTTAAAACTGATAAAGGCTATGTTTGCCTTATGGTTCATCTGTGAATCTACCCAGAGTTTCAACCCGGCCAGGTTTTGGACTTTAAGTCGCCGGTGTATGATGATTGTGTACTTGGAGTACTGGCTCTATGCTTTGGGATGTTACCCCTTGCTGCATATGGCCTGTTAAGCTGGCGGTATGAATAAACTGAACAGGGTGTTATGCTCTCAATCTTTGGGCTGAGACCCTTACGGCTTGATGGATGATAAGCCGAGAGTGTGAACAAATATCACAGGTATGGTATTTATTTGTTATGATTATGTGAGGTTCTAATAATATGGCCCTGGTTTTGGACTATTTAGTCATCAATGGCTTTTATATGGGGTATTATGACCCACCCTGGGGTAAACCGCCAGGGCACATGTTGTCTGTTCAATGAGCAGGAAAACACGATAAGTATGGTCTGCAATTGATGATATCATGAGCATAAGTGGAAGATCTTCAAATGATGGATCATCAGTGTTAGGCAAACAAAACGTACACGATGGCACGGCAGATCAGTGTTTAACTAGCCTATTACATGGCTCCGTGAGCCTAAATGACTAAGAGTTTTTTCAAGCAATGCCCGATGATGCAAATTATGAACCGTCCAACAGATCGGTTCTCCTGGTCTTGGCGGCTTGAAGCTTCCGAGTCATACCGCGCGGGTTCTTCTTCTCCCTCGACCGTCTGGAAGTCAGGCGATGACCAATTGATGCCAATCACGGCTTGAAATTCATCTTCATCATTGATAAGCTTAGACGGGTCGATTTCAAGGGCAAAAGTATGCTTACGAATTGGAGGGATAAGGTATGCAATCTTGTAAGTCGGCGTGGGCATTTTCTGGCTCTCCGCTGTATAAGCCGCCTGATATTTGGACAGATCTATTTCTTCAGCAAGAAGGCTCACCAGTGGATGCATCTCCTTCACACAAGTAGCAAAATCTTTCTTGTAAAAAGGAGACCCGTCCTCTTTGAACCTGGGGAAGCCAGTGGCAAGCTCAGCCAGGTCTAATTCTGCCTGCCATGCCTTCGCCCGGCTTAAAGCCGCAATGGCACGGGCTCTAACAGCTAACCGCTTGTTCTCTTCAATTCTGGCAGGCAGGACAGAAAGTTAGCTTAGGACATTGCTGAGAAGAGATGGTTCTTGCTTGCTTGAGGAGATGGTGGCTATCGTACGCCAAGCTCGAGTGTCTAGTTGTTATACTAGTGTGTAAACTGCCTTCAGCTTTATCAGCATTTCTTTGCCAAGATTGCTACTTCTGGGACCTGCATGACATATTATGATTAAGTGACCAGACGTCTTACAAAATGGAGTGTGGAAAGTCATTACAATAGAAAAGATCTTACCAAAAATAGCAAAGGTCATCTGTGTGATATGATGCTTCAAGCCAGTAAGTTCTGTGGTGACCTCCTCCAGCGAGGCCTCAGCTTTTTCAGCCCTCTAGATCAGGGCAGCCTTCTCTTCAGCCCAGGTGGTTTTCTCAGCATGAAACTCAGTTTTAAGATTTTCATTCTCATCCAAGCTAAAATTAAACTTGGAGTCAGCCTTCCGGGTCTCAGCTTCTTGTGCTTCAAGCCGGGCTTTTAAATCAGTCAATTGAGATTGAAATTGACTAGATGCTTCCTGCAAGAAGGCCGAAACAAGTATGCACAGCTATGATAGAGTCTTATACAAAGAAAAGTCCCAAGCCCTTTGCAAGCAATAGCACTTGGCACTTGGGGGCTAGTGGGTGCAGAAAGTCTCTTTATGAAGCAGTAAACATGGATTAGTCCCCAACCCTTTGTAAGCAATAGCACTTGGCACTTGGGGCCTAATGGATGCAAATTTTCTTCTATGAAGCAGTGGCAGACGACTCCGGTTCATCTTTTTCAAGTTAACCCGGTTTGTAAGGGTGACTAGATGAAATTTTTGTGATAGTGATAAGTCCCAGTTTATTCATATGGATTCAACCGGCCCTTGGGAGCTACAGCTGCAAAGTTGATCACTATTAACTAAAGACCTGCCTCAACTTGATAGTTTAACCCGACCCTTGGGGGCTATAGATGCAAAGTTGATTCTTGAAAGTCCCGGTTTATCTTCATAAGTTTAAGCCGGCCCTTGGGGGCTACAGGTTTTGATTTAGATGCCTAAATAAAGGCCATCTAACAAGTCTACAGTATATTTTATTCTATCATATTCAGCAGACTTGGGGGCTGAAGGAATATATCTTATACAAAAGCAGAAATTGATACCTCATATTTCGGGTGCATGTACTTGACCATGTCAATCTCCAGATCACGGCTGTTCTGTACTTGGCTGAGATAGCTGGAGAGGATTTCACTAATACTCAAATGAGAATAATTGGCCATGTCAAATTTGACCTTGCGCTTCTCGATCAATTCTTCTTTGGTAGAATGTTTTGCTAGAGCAACAGGATACCCCGGTTCTTGAAAACCAGTGCCAGTGATCAGAACTTCCTCGGTGTTTGGTTCTGAAGGCTTGAATGGGCTTGGCGGTTCAGCACCCAAGGGATCGAAAATTGTATGCTTAGCAGAGGTACCAGGATTTTCTGGTGGTAGGTCATCAGCAGGTTCCTCTAGCTGTTGCACGGAGGCGTCAGATATTGGTGCTTGTTTTCCAGTTCATGAATCTTGGGGTCTTCTGTTGGCTTGTTTATTTTAGCCTTTTTGCTAGGCTTTGCTTTTCCACTACAAGAGGATTCAAAAAGTCAGTATGAGTTTAGAGATGTGAAAAACACAGATAAAATTGGTACCCAGGGGCAGTCTTGAAAACCAAAAGCTGATTCTGAGATAAATCGCCAGATGAAGAGTGAGAGGTCCCCTGATAATTTGAGTCAAAAGGATTAAGTGCTTGACGAATAAGACCTGCGTTGGAATAAATAGAGTTGGAATTTTGAAGCACCTCATTCCGGCGTTTGCGTGGGGCTGGTGTGTTAGGTAAATCGAAGGAAAGATCTCCGCCTCCACTGGTCCGGGTTCTACGCCGATTCTCATGTTGTTGTTGCTTAAAAATAAAGTTGGGATCCATGTGAACTAAAGGGTGATAAAACCTTACTTTCTGGGTCAATCGCCGAATTTTCTATCTTGGCAAAGGCTCTGAGTCGGAGGAAATAATAGTTACTTCGTCATCACCCGCCTGGCTGGTTTCTGTGTCATCCTGATAGCAATCAGTGTCAATAAGATGGAGGAAAAAGGGGCCAAGGGAATCAAGGTATACCTCCGACTCATCATCTTCGTCCAAGTTCAACATATCAGAGGCAGTGGATTTCTTTTTATTCTTCTTCACAGCTTTGGTCTTAGCCCTGGCCTTCTTGGCGGCTTTTTCATCATATTTCTTATTCCAAAAGGCAGCTCCAGCCTGCAAAAATTACAATAAAGCTTGGGGATTTGCAAGTTATATGAAGAATGAAGTAAAGTATATAAACTAGACAGACTTACATCTGATGCCGGGTTGAGTGTGCAGAAGGGATTCAGCCCCACTTTGCTGCAGCTCTCCAAGCTTTCATTGGAAGAGTTTTTGTCATATCATTAATGGCTTTATCAGTCAAACGTGTTGAATTGTAACGCAATGGATTGATACGTCTCCAACGTATCTATAATTTTTTACTGTTCCATGCTATTATATTGTCTATTTTGGATGTTTAATGGGCTTTAATATGCACTTTTATATTATTTTTGGGACTAACCTATTAATCGAAGGCCCAGTGCAAATTGTTGTTTTTTTGCCTATTTCAGTGTTTGGCAGAAAAGGAATATCAAACGGAATCCAAATGGAACAAAACCTTCGCGAGGATCTTTTTTGGAACAAACGCAATCCAGGAGACTTGGAGTGGAGGTCAAGGAAGCAACGAGGCGGCCACGAGGTAGGGCAGCGCGCGGAAGGGGTAGGCGCACCCCCACCCTCATGGGCTCCTCGTAGCTCCACCGACCTACTTCTTTCGCCTATGTATACTCTTATACCTTGAACACAACCAGGAGAGCCACGAAACCACTTTTTCATCGCCGCAACCTTATGTACCCGTGAGATCCCATCTCGGGACCTTTTTCGGCAATCTGCCGGAGGGGGATTCGATCACGGACAGCTTCTACATCAACACAATAGCCTCTCCGATGATGTGTGAGTAGTTTACCACAGACCTTCGGGTCCATAGATATTAGCTAGATGGCTTCTTATCTCTCTTTGGTTCTTAATACAAAGTTCTCCTCGATGTTCTTGGAGATCTATTCGATGTAATTCTTTTTGTGGTGTCTTTGCCGAGATCCGATGAATTATGGGTTTATGATCAAGATTATCTATGAACAATATTTGATTCTTCTTTGAATTCTTATATGCATGATTTGATATCTTTGCAAGTCTCTTCGAATTATCAGTTTGGTTTGGCCTACTAGATTGATCTTTCTTGAAATGGGAGTAGTGCTTAGCTTTGGGTTCAATCTTGCGGTCCTTGATCCTAGTGACAGAAAGGGAACCGATACGTATTTTATTGTTGCCATCGTGGATAAAAAGATGGGTTTTATATCATATTGCTTGAGTTTATCCCTCTACATCATGTCATCTTGCCTAATGTGTTACTCTGTTCTTATGAACTTAATACTCTAGATGCATGCTGGATAGCAGTCGATGTGTGGAGTAATAGTAGTAGATGAAGAATCGTTTCGGTCTACTTGACACGGACGTGATGCCTATGTTCATGATCATGCCTAGATATCATCATAACTATGCACTTTTCTATCAATTGCTTGACAGTAGTTTGTTCACCCACCGTAATATATGATATCTTGAGAGAAGCCACTAGTGAAACCTATGGCCCCCGGGTCTACTTCATATCATATAAGTTTCCGATCTACAATTCTAGTTTGTTGTTTATTTTCATTTTGCAATCTTTACTTTTCAATCTATATAACAAAAATACCAAAAATATGTATCTTGTTATCTTTATCAGATCTCACTTTCATAAGTGACCGTGAAGGGATTGACAATCCCTTTATCGCGTTGGTTGTGAGGTTCTTGTTTGTTTGTGCAGGTACTAGGCAACTTGCGTGTAGTCTCCTACTGAATTGATACCTTGGTTCTCCAAAACTGAGGGAACTACGTATGCTACTTTGCTGCATCACCCTTTCCTTTTCGAGGGAAAACCAACGCATGCTCAAGATGTAGCAAGAAGGATTTCTGGCGCCATTGCTGGGGAGATTGCACCAAGTCAAGTCAAGATTTGATCTCCCGTTAACTAGCCATTTCTGGCGCCGTTGCCGGGGAGATTTACGCTCAAGTGAAGACATACCAAGTACCCATCACAAACTCTTATCCCTCGCATTACATTATTCGCCATTTGCCTCTCATTTTCCTCTCCCCCACTTCACCCTTGCCGTTTTATTCGTCTCTTTTCCATTCGCCCTTTTTCCGTTCGTTTCTTTTCACTTGCTTCTTGTGTGTTCGTGTGTTAGATCGTTTGTTTTGCCGTCATGGCCAGTCCTTCTATAATTGTTAGTACTCCCGATAATGAAGTTCTTAATTTTAAACAAAGGGAGGGAGAAAATCTAAAAGATGCTTGGTATAGAATTTTCAATGCTTAGAATAGATCCACTAGGAAGCAATCTACTTCTGTTCTTCTTCGCAATTTTTATGTAGGCATCACTCCTTGGGACAGATATATGCTTGATACCATTACCGGAGGGAATTTCTTGGGTAGCCATACTTTTTATTCTTATAATGCTATGGTAGATTTGTTTGGCCCACCACATCTTTTGGTTAATGGAACTATTTTAACTTGGAACACGTGATGCAAAGGCTTGAAATTATTGAAAATAAAGTTGTCGCTGTAGATTGATTGATAATTTGGATAAAAATCTCCAGAACCAAATTACCCAATATGGATCTAAGGTAGGAGTTACTCTGAAAATTTTGAGAGAAAAAGAACCCTTAGTTAAAGAAAAGATAGATCAAGATTCATCTAGAATTGATAAACTTGAGGATATTATTACCAACTTAGGGTCTACCTTTTTTGCCGTGAGAAACACTTCAAACTCTCCTCCTACCAAAGTTGCTAAGTTTATGTATGTTCCTAAATATAAGGGTGAATCTTCTAGTTAGGAGAATGCGGATCTCAAATCAATAAGTGTCCACCCCAATTTTTTTGCTATCATTAAGGAACCTTTCGCTACAAATGATTATCTTGATTTCTTTCCTAGGAGTTTGATCATCAATAAAAAGAAGGAAACTCCTAAGGGTTATAAGTGTTCAATTGAAGAATTGCATACCAAAGATGAGAATACCTAGATCTATTCTTGTTTTTTTTTGCCTAGCTAGGGGCGTTAAACATAGCGCTTGTTGGGAGGCAACCCAATTTTATTTTTGTTCCTTGATTTTTGTTCCTGTTTAGTAATAAATAAATCATATATCCTCTGTTATGATTGTGTTTTTATGTTTTAATTAGTGTTTGTGCCAAGTAAAGCCCTTAGGATCTTCTTGGGTGATTGTTATTTGATATTGCTAAAAAAAACAGAAAGTATGCGCTCACGAGAAGAATTTTCATTTTTCACCGGAGAGCGATAAAATACCAATTCCAACTGCAGTACATCAATATACAAATTATTTAGGACGTCCTAATTTCTCAGGATTTTTGGAGTTACATAAGTATTCTAAACCTACAGATTGCTACAGACTGTTCTGTTTTTGACAGATTCTGTTTTTCGTGTGTTGTTTGCTTATTTTGATTAATCTATGGCTAGTATCAGGGGGTATGAACGATAGAGAAGTTGGAATACAGTAGGGTTAACACCAATATAAATAAATAATGAGTTCATTACGGAGCTCATGAGATTTTCTATTTAGTTTTGTGTTGTGAAGTTTTCATGTTTTTGGGTAAAGATTTGATGGATTTTGGAACAAGGAGTGGTAAGAGCCTAAGCTTGGGGATGCCCAAGGCACCCCAAGGTAAAATTCAAGAACAACCAAAAGCCTAAGCTTGGGGATGCCCCGGAAGGCATCCCCTCTTTCGTCTTCGTCTATCGGTAACTTTACTTGAGGCTATATTTTTATTCACTACATGATATGTGTTTTGCTTGGAGCGTCTTGTAGGATTTGAGTCTTTGCTTTTTAGTTTACCACAATCATCCTTGTTGTACACACATTTTGGGGGAGACACACATGAACCGGAATTTATTAGAATACTCTATGTGCTTCACTTATATCTTTTGAGTTAGATAATTTTGCTCTAGTGCTTCACTTATATCTTTTTAGAGCACGGTGGTGGTTTTATTTTATAGAAATTATTGATCTCTCATGATTCACTTATATTATTTTGAGAGTCTTTTAGAACAGCATGGTAATTTGCTTTGGTTATGAAATTAGTCCTAATATGATAGGCATCCAAGATGGGTATAATAAAAACTTTCATATAAAGTGCGTTGAATAATATGAGAAGTTTGATACTTGATGATTGTTTTGAGACATGAAGATGCTAATATTAGAGTCATGCTAGTTGAGTAGTTGTGAATTTGAGAGATACTTGTGTGAAGTTTGTGATTCCCGTAGCATGAACGTATGTTGAACCGTTATGTCATGAAGTCGGAGCATGATTTATTTATTGATTCTCTTCCTTATGAGTGGCGGTCAGGGACAAGCGATGGTCTTCTCCTACCAATCTACCCCCCTAGGAGCGTGCGCGTAGTACTTTGCTTCGATAAGTATCTGAGTTCTTTATGACTAATGTTGAGTCCATGGATTATACGCACTCTCACCCTTCCACCATTGCTAGCCTCTCTAGTACCGCGCAACTTTCTCCGGTACCATAAACCCACCATATACCTTCCTCAAAACAGCCACCATACCTACCTATTATGGACTTTCCATAGCCATTCCGAGATATATTGTGATGCAACTTTCCACCATTCCGTTTATTATGACACGCTCCATCATTGTCATATTGCTTTGCATGATTATGTAGTTGACATCGTATTTGTGGCAAAGCCACCGTTCATAATTTCATACATGTCACTCTTGATTCATTGCACATCCCGGTACACCGCCAGAGGCATTCACATAGAGTCATATTTTGTTCTAAGTATCGAGTTGTAATTCTTGAGTTGTAAGTAAATAAAAGTGTGGTGATCTTCATTATTAGAGCTTTGTCCCATGTGAGGAAAGGATGATGGAGACTATGATTCCCCCACAAGTCGGGATGAGATTCCGGACTAAAAAAAAGAGGCCATAAAAAGAGAGAAAAAGGCCCAAAAATGAGAGAAAAAGAGAGAAGGGGCAATGCTACTATCCTTTTTCAACACTTTTTCTTCAAAGTAGCACCATGATCTTCATGATAGAGAGTCTCCTATTTTGTCACTTTCATATACTAGTGGGAATTTTTCATTATAGAACTTGGCTTGTATATTCCAATGATGGGCTTCCTCAAAATGCCCTAGGTCTTCGTGAGCAAGGAAGTTGGATGCACACCCACTTAGTTTCTTTTTGAGCTTTCATACACTTATAGCTCTAGTGCATCCGTTGCATGGCAATCCCAACTCACTCACATTGATATCTGTTGATGGGCATCTCCATAGCCCGTTGATACGCCTAGTTGATGTGAGACTATCTTCTCCTTTTTTTTGTCTTCTCCACAACCACCATTCTATTCCACCTATAGTGCTATGTCCATGGCTCACGCTCATGTATTGCGTGAAGATTGAAAAAGTATGAGAACATCAAAAGTATGAAACAATTGCTTGGCTTGTCATCAGGGTTGTGCATGATTTAAATTTTTTGTTTGATGAAGATAGAACATAGCCCGAATATATGATTTTGTAGGGATAACTTTCTTTGGCCATGTTATTTTGAGAAGACATGATTACTTTGTTAGTATGCTTGAAGTATTATTGTTCTTATGTCAATATTAAAATGTTGTCTTGAATCTTTCGGATCTAAATATTCATGCCACAATAAAGATAATTACATTGAAAATTATGCTAGGTAGCATTCCACATCAAAAGTTCTATTTTTATCATTTACCTAATCGCGGAGGAGCAGGAATTAAGCTGGGGGATGCTTGATACGTCTCCAACGTATCTATACTTTTTTATTGTTCCATGCTATTATATTATCTATTTTGGATGTTTAATGGGCTTTAATATGCACTTTTATATTATTTTTGGGACTAACCTATTAACCAGAGGCCCAGTGCAAGTTGTTTTTTTTTTCCTATTTCAGTGTTTTGCAGAAAAGGAATATCAAACGGAACAAAACCTTCGCGAGGACCTTTTTTGGAACAAACGCAATCCAGGAGACTTGGAGTGGAGGTCAAGGAAGCAATGAGGCGGCCACAAGGTAGGGCGGCGCGCCCATGGGGGGTAGGCGCGCCCCCACCCTCAGGGGCCCCTCGTAGCTCCATAGACCTACTTCTTTCGCCTATATATCCTGTTATACCCTGAAAACATCCAGGGGAGCCACGAAACCACTTTTCCACTGCTGCAACCTTCTGTACCCGTGAGATCCCATCTGGGGACCTTTTCCGGCGATCTGCCGGAGGGGGGATTTGATCAAGGAGGGCTTCTACATCAACACCATAGCCTATCCGATGATGTGTGAGTAGTTTACCACAGACCTTCGGGTCCATAGATATTAGCTAGATGGCTTCTTATCTCTCTTTGGTTCTTAATACAAAGTTCTCCTCGATGTTCTTGGAGATCTATTCGATGTAATTCTTTTTGTGGTGTGTTTGCCGAGATCCGATGAATTATGGGTTTATGATCAAGATTATCTATGAAAAATATTTGATTCTTCTCTGAATTCTTATATGCATGATTTGATATCTTTGCAAGTCTCTTCGAATTATCAGTTTGGTTTGGCCTACTAGATTGATCTTTCTTGCAATGGGAGAAGTGCTTAGCTTTGGGTTCAATCTTGCGGTGCTCGATCCTAGTGACAGAAAAGGAACCGACCCATATTGTATTGTTGCCATCGAGGATAAAAAGATGGGGTTTATATCATATTGCTTGAGTTTATCCCTCTACATCATGTCACCTTGCCTAATGCGTTATTCCGTTCTAATGAACTTAATACTCCAGATGCATGCTGGATAGTGGTCGATGTGTGGAGTAATAGTAGTAGATGCAGAATCGTTTTGGTCTACTTGACACGGACGTGATGCCTATGTTCATGATCATGCCTAGATATCATCATAACTATGCTCTTTTCTATCAATTGCTCGGCAATAATTTGTTCACCCACCGTAATATATGCTATCTTGAGAGACGCCACTAGTGAAACCTATGGCCCCCGAGTCTACTTCATATCATATAAGTTTACGATCTACAATTCTAGTTTACTGGTTATTTTATTTTTGCAATCTTTACTTTTCAATCTATACAACAAAAATAAAAAATATTTATCTTATTATCTTTATCAGATCTCACTTTCGTAAGTGACCGTGAAGGGATTGAAAACCCCTTTTATCACATTGGTTGCGAGGTTCTTGTTTGTTTGTGCAGGTACTAGGCGACTTGCGTGTAGTCTCCTACTGGATTGATACCTTGGTTCTCAAAAACCGAGGGAAATACTTTCGCTACTTTGCTGCATCACCCTTTCCTCTGCAAGGGAAAACCAACACATGCTCAAGAGGTAGCCGAAGGAAATATGCCCTAGAGGCAATAATAAAGTTATTATTTATTTCCTTATATCATGATAAATGTTTATTATTCATGCTAGAATTGTATTAACCGGAAACATAATACATGTGTGAATACATAGACAAATAGAGTGTCACTAGTATGCCTCTACTTGACTAGCTCGTTAATCAAAGATGGTTATGTTTCCTAACCATGAACAAAGAGTTGTTATTTGATTAACGGGATCACATCATTAGTTAAATGATCTGATTGACATGACCCATTCCATTAGCTTAGCACCCGATCGTTTAGTATGTTGCTATTGCTTTCTTCATGACTTATACATGTTCCTATGACTATGAGATTATGCAACTCCCGTTTGCCAGAGGAACACTTTGTGTGCTACCAAACGTCACAAGTAACTGGGTGATTATAAAGGTGCTCTACAGGTGTCTCCAAAGGTACATGTTGGGTTGGCGTATTTCGAGATTAGGATTTGTCACTCCGATTGTCAGAGAGGTATCTCTGGGCCCTCTCGGTAATGCACATCACATAAGCCTTGCAGGCATTGCAACTAATGAGTTAGTTGTGAATTGATATATTACGGAACGAGTAAAGAGACTTGTTGGTGACGAGATTGAACTAGGTATTGAGATACCGACGATCGAATCTCGGGCAAGTAACATACCGATGACAAAGGGAACAACGTATGTTGTTATGCGGTCTGACGGATAAAGATCTTCGTAGAATATGTAGGAACCAATATGAGAATCCAGGTTCCGCTATTGGTTATTGACCAGAGACGTGTCTCGGTCATGTCTACATTGTTCTCGAACCGTAGGGTCCGCACGCTTAACGTTACGATGACTGTTTCATTATGAGTTTATGTATTTTGATGTACCGAAGGTTGTTCGGAGTCCCGGATGTGATCACGGACATGACGAGGAGTCTCGAAATGGTCAAGACATAAAGATCGATATATTGGACGACTATATTCGGACACCGGAAGTGTTCCGGGTGATTTCGGAGAAAACCGGAGTGCCGGAGGGGTTACCGGAACCCCCCGGGGAAGTATTGGGCCTTAGTGGGCCTGAGGGGAGAGAGAGGGCAGCAGCCCAGGAGGTGGTGCCCCCCCCCATGGGGAGTCCGAATTGGACTAGGGAGGGGGGCGCGACCCCTCTTTCCCTCTCCCTCTCACTCTCTTTCCTTCCCCCTCTCTCTTCCTAGTTGGACTAGGAAAGGGGAGTCCTACTCCCACTAGGAGGAGGACTCCCCCCTCCCTTTGGCGCGCCCCATAGGGCCGGCCGGCCTCCCCCTTGCTCCTTTATATACGGGGGCAGGGGGGCACCCTAGGACACACAAGTTGATCTTCGTGATCGTTCCTTAGTCGTGTGCGGTGCCCCCCTCCACGATATTACACCTCGGTCATATTGTAGCGGTGCTTAGGCGAAGCCCTGCGACGGTTGAACATCAAGATCATCACCACACCGTCGTGCTGACGGAACTCCTCCTCGAAGCTTTGCTGGATCAGAGCCCGGGGAGCGTCATCGAGCTGAACGTGTGCCAAGAACTCGGAGGTGCCGGAGTAACGGTGCTTGGATCGGTTGGACCGGGAAGACGTACAACTACTTCCTCTACGTTGCGTCAACGCTTCCGCTTCGGTCTACGAGGGTACGTAGACAACACTCTCCCCTCTCGTTGCTATGCATCACCATGATCTTGCGTGTGCGTAGGAATTTTTTTGAAATTACTACGTTCCCCAATAGTGGCATCCGAGCCTAGGTTTTATGGTTTGATGTTATATGCACGAGTAGAACACAAGTGAGTTGTGGGCGATATAAGTCATAGTGCTTACCAGCATGTCATACTTTGGTTCGGCGGTATTGTTGGATGAAGTGGCCCGGACTAACATTACGCGTACGCTTACGCGAGACTGGTTCTACCACCGTGCTTTGCACACAGGTGGCTGGCGGGTGTCAATTTCTCCAACTTTAGTTGAACCGAGTGTGGCTACGCCCGGTCCTTGCGAAGGTTAAAATAGCACCAACTTGACAAACTATCGTTGTGGTTTTGATGCGTAGGTAAGATTGGTTCTTGCTTAAGCCCGTAGCAGCCACGTAAAACTTGCAACAACAAAGTAGAGGACGTCTAACTTGTTTTTGCAGGGCATGTTGTGATGTGATATGGTCAAGACATGATGCTAAATTTTATTGTATGAGATGATCATGTTTTGTAACCGAGTTATCGGCAACTGGCAGGAGCCATATGGTTGTCGCGTTATTGTATGCAATGCAATCGCGCTGTAATGCTTTACTTTATCACTAAGAGGTAGCGATAGTCGTGGAAGCATAAGATTGGCGAGACGACAACGATGCTACGATGGAGATCAAGGTGTCGCGCCGGTGATGATGGTGATCATGACGGTGCTTCGGAGATGGAGATCACAAGCACAAGATGATAATGGCCATATCATATCACTTATATTGATTGCATGTGATGTTTATCTTTTATGCATCTTATCTTGCTTTGATTGGCGGTAGCATTATAAGATGATCTCTCACTAAATTTCAAGATAAAAGTGTTCTCCCTGAGTATGCACCGTTGCCAAAGTTCGTCGTGCCCAGACACCACGTGATGATCGGGTGTGATAAGCTCTACGTCCATCTACAACTGGTGCAAGCCAGTTTTGCACACGCAGAATACTCAGGTTAAACTTGACGAGCCTAGCATATGCAGATATGGCCTCGGAACACTGAGACCGAAAGGTCGAGCGTGAATCATATAGTAGATATGATCAACATATTGATGTTCACCATTGAAAACTACTCCATTTCACGTGATGATCGGTTATGGTTTAGTTGATTTGGATCACGTGATCACTTAGAAGATTAGAGGGATGTTTTTCGCAGTGGGAGTTCTTAAATAATATGATTAATTGAACTTAAATTTATCATGAACTTAGTACCTGATAGTATCTTGCTTGTTCATGTTGATTGTAGATAGATGGCCCGTGCTGTTGTTCCGTTGAATTTTAATGTGTTCCTTGAGAAAGCAAAGTTGAAAAATGATGGTAGCAATTACACGGACTGGGTCCGTAACTTGAGGATTATCCTCATTGCTGCATAGAAGAGTTACGTCCTGGAAGCACCGCTAAGTGCCAAGCCTGCTGCAGGAGCAACACCAAATGTTATGAACGTCTGGCAGAGCAAAGCTGATGACTAGTCGATGGTTCAGTGTGCCATGCTTTACGGCTTAGAACCGGATCTTCAACGACGTTTTGAACGTCATGGAGCATATGAGATGTTTCAGGAGTTGAAGTTAATATTTCAAGCAAATGCCCGGATTGAGAGATATGAAGTCTCCAATAAGTTCTATAGCTGCAAGATGGAGGATAATAGTTCTGTCAATGAACATATTTTCACTTGACTCAACTGGGAGTTAATCTTCCTGTTGATAGTGTCATTGACAGAGTTCTCCAATCACTGCCACCAAGCCACAAGAGCTTTGTGATGAACTATAACATGCAAGGGATGGATAAGACAATTCCCGAGCTCTTCGCTATGCTAAAGGCTGCGGAGGTAGAAATCAAGAAGGAGCATCAAGTGTTGATGGTTAATAAGACCGTCAGTTTCAAGAAAAAGGGCAAAGGGAAGAAGAAGGGGAACTTCAAGAAGAACAGCAAACAAGTTGCTGCTCAGGAGAAGAAACCCAAATCTGGACCTAAGCCTGAAACTGAGTGCTTCTACTGCAAGCAGACTGGACACTGGAAGCGGAATTGTCCCAAGTATTTGGCGGATAAGAAGGATGGCAAGGTGAACAAAGGTATATGTGATATACATGTTATTGATGTGTACCTTACTAGAGCTCGCAGTAGCACCTGGGTATTTGATACTAGTTCTGTTGCTAATATTTGCAACTCGAAACAGGGACTAGGGATTAAGAGAACACTAGCAAAGGACGAGGTGATGATGCGCGTGGGAAATGGTTCCAAAGTCGATGTGATCACAGTCGGCACGCTACCTCTACATCTACCTTCGGGATTAGTTTTAGACCTAAATAATTGTTATTTGGTGCCAGCGTTGAGCATGAACATTATATCTGGATCTTGTTTGATGCGAGATGGTTATTCATTTAAATCAGAGAATAATGGTTGTTCTATTTATATGAGTAATATCTTTTATGGTCATGCACCGTTGAAGAGTGGTCTATTTTTGATGAATCTCGATAATAGTGATACACATATTCATAATGTTGAAGCCAAAAGATGCAGAGTTGATAATGAAAGTGCAACTTATTTGTGGCACTACCGTTTAGGTCATATCGGTGTAAAGCGCATGAAGAAACTCCATACTGATGGACTTTTGGAACCACTTGATTATGAATCACTTGGTACTTGCGACCCGTGCCTCATGGGCAAGATGACTAAAACACCGTTCTCCGGTACTATGGAGAGAGCAACAGATTTGTTGGAAATCATACATACAGATGTATGTGGTCCGATGAATGTTGAGGCTCGTGGCGGATATCGTTATTTTCTCACCTTCACAAATGATTTAAGCAGATATGGGTATATCTACTTAATGAAGCATAAGTCTGAAACATTTGAAAAGTTCAAAGAATTTCAGAGTGAAGTTGAAAATCATCGTAACAAGAAAATAAAGTTTCTACGATCTGATCGTGGAGGAGAATATTTGAGTTACGAGTTTGGTCTACATTTGAAACAATGCGGAATAGTTTCGCAGCTCACGCCACCTGGAACACCACAACGTAATGGTGTGCTCGAACGTCGTAATCGTACTTTACTTGATATGGTGCGATCTATGATGTCTCTTACAGATTTACCGCTATCGTTTTGGGGTTATGCTTTAGAGACGGCCGCATTCACGTTAAATAGGGCACCATCAAAATCTGTTGAGACGACGCCTTATGAATTATGGTTTGGCAAGAAACCAAAGTTGTCGTTTCTTAAAGTTTGGGGCTGTGATGCTTATGTGAAAAAGCTTCAACCTGATAAGCTCGAACCCAAATCGGAGAAATGTGTCTTCATAGGATACCCAAAGGAGACTGTTGGGTACACCTTCTATCACAGATCCGAACGCAAGACATTCGTTGCTAAAAATGGATCCTTTCTAGAGAAGGAGTTTCTCTCGAAAGAAGTGAGTGGGAGGAGAGTAGAACTTGATGAGGTAACTGTACCTGCTCCCTTATTGGAAAGTAGTACATCACAGAAACCGGTTTCTGTGACACCTAAACCAATTAGTGAGGAAGTTAATGGTGATGATCATAGAACATCAGATCAAGTTACTACCGAACCTCGTAGATCAAACAGAGCAAGATCCGCACCAGAGTGGTACGGTAATCCTGTTCTGGAAGTCATGCTACTAGATCATGATGAACCTACAAACTATGAAGAAGCGATGGTGAGCCCAGATTCTGTCAAATGGCTTGAAGCCATGAAATCTGAGATGGGATCCATGTATGAGAACAAAGTGTGGACTTTGGTTGACTTGCCCGATGATCGGCAAGCAATTGAGAATAAATGGATCTTCAAGAAGAAGACTGACGCTGACGGTAATATTACTGTCTACAAAGCTCGACTTGTTGCAAAAGGTTTTCGACAAGTTCAAAGGATTGACTACGATGAGACCTTCTCACCCGTAGCGATGCTTAAGTCTGTCCGAATCATGTTAGCAATTGCCGCATTTTATGATTATGAAATTTGGCAAATGGATGTCAAAACTGCATTCCTGAATGGATTTCTGGAAGAAGAGTTGTATATGATGCAACCAGAAGGTTTTGTCGATCCAAAGGGAGCTAACAAAGTGTGCAAGCTCCAGCGATCCATTTATGGACTGGTGCAAGCCTCTCGGAGTTGGAATAAGCGCTTTGATAGTGTGATCAAAGCATTTGGTTTTATACAGACTTTTGGAAAAGCCTGTATTTACAAGAAAGTGAGTGGGAGCTCTGTAGCATTTCTGATATTATATGTGGATGACATATTACTAATTGGAAATGATATAGAATTTCTGGATAGCATAAAGGGATACTTGAATAAGAGTTTTTCAATGAAAGACCTCGGTGAAGCTGCTTACATATTAGGCATTAAGATCTATAGAGATAGATCAAGACGCTTAATTGGACTTTCACAAAGCACATACCTTGACAAAGTTTTGAAGAAGTTCAAAATGGATCAAGCAAAGAAAAGGTTCTTGCCTGTATTACAAGGTGTGAAGTTGAGTAAAACTCAATGCCCGACCATTGCAGAAGATAGATAGAAAATGAAAGATGTTCCCTGTGCTTCAGCCATAGGCTCTATCATGTATGCAATGCTGTGTACCAGACCTGATGTGTGCCTTGCTATAAGTCTAGCAGGGAGGTACCAAAGTAATCCAGGAGTGGATCACTGGACAGCGGTCAAGAACATCCTGAAATACCTGAAAAGGACTAAGGATATGTTTCTCATTTACGGAGGTGACAAAGAGCTCATCGTAAAAGGTTACGTTGATGCAAGCTTTGACACTGATCCGGACGATTCTAAATCGCAAACCGGATACGTGTTTACATTAAACGGTGGAGCTGTCAGTTGGTGCAGTTCTAAACAAAGCGTTGTGGCGGGATCTACGTGTGAAGCGGAATACATAGCTGCTTCGGAAGCAGCAAATGAAGGAGTCTGGATGAAGGAGTTCATGTCCGATCTAGGTGTCATACCTAGTGCATCGGGTCCAATGAAAATATTTTGTGACAATACTGGTGCAATTGCCTTGGCAAAGGAATCCAGATTTCACAAGAGAAACAAGCACATCAAGAGACGCTTCAATTCCATCCGGGATCTAGTCCAGGTGGGAGACATAGAGATTTGCAAGATACATACGGATCTGAATGTAGCAGACCCGTTGACTAAGCCTCTTCCACGAGCAAAACATGATCAGCACCAAGGCTCCATGGGTGTTAGAATCATTACTGTGTAATCTAGATTATTGACTCTAGTGCAAGTGGGAGACTGAAGGAAATATGCCCTAGAGGCAATAATAAAGTTATTATTTATTTCCTTATATCATGATAAATGTTTATTATTCATTCTAGAATTGTATTAACTGGAAACATAATACATGTGTGAATACATAGACAAACAGAGTGTCACTAGTATGCCTCTACTTGACTAGCTCGTTAATCAAAGATGGTTATGTTTCCTAACCATGAACAAAGAGTTGTTATTTGATTAACGGGATCGCATCATTAGTTGAATGATCTGATTGACATGACCCATTCCATTAGCTTAGCACCCGATCGTTTAGTATGTTGCTATTGCTTTCTTCATGACTTATACATGTTCCTATGACTATGAGATTATGCAACTCCCGTTTGCCGGAGGAACACTTTGTGTGCTACCAAACGTCACAACGTAACTGGGTGATTATAAAGGTGCTCTACAGGTGTCTCCAAAGGTACATGTTGGGTTGGCGTATTTCGAGATTAGGATTTGTCACTCCGATTGTCGGAGAGGTATCTCTGGGCCCTCTCGGTAATGCACATCACATAAGCCTTGCAAGCATTGCAACTAATGAGTTAGTTGTGAGATGATGTATTACGGAACGAGTAAAGAGACTTGCCGGTGACGAGATTGAACTAGGTATTGAGATACCGACGATCGAATCTCGGGCAAGTAACATACCGATGACAAAGGGAACAACGTATGTTGTTATGCGGTCTGACCGATAAAGATCTTCATAGAATATGTAGGAACCAATATGAGCATCCAGGTTCCGCTATTGGTTATTGACCAGAGACGTGTCTCGGTCATGTCTACATTGTTCTTGAACCATAGGGTCCGCACGCTTAACGTTACGATGACAGTTTCATGATGAGTTTATGTATTTTGATGTACCGAAGGTTGTTCGGAGTCCCGGATGTGATCACGGACATGACGAGGAGTCTCGAAATGGTCGAGACATAAAGATTGATATATTGGACGACTATATTCGGACACCGGAAGTGTTCCGGGTGATTTCGGAGAAAACCGGAGTGCTGGAGGGGTTACCGGAACCCCCCGGGGAAGTATTGGGCCTTAGTGGGCCTGAGGGGAGAGAGAGGGCAGCAGCCCAGGAAGTGGCGTGCCCCCCCATGGGGAGTCCGAATTGGACTAGGGAGGGGGCGGCCCCTCTTTCCCTCTCCCTCTCCCTCTCGTTCCTTCCCCCTCTCTCTTCCTAGTTGGACTAGGAAAGGGGAGTCCTACTCCCACTAGGAGGAGGACTCCCCCCTCCCTTTGGCGCGCCCCATAGGGCCGGCCGGCCACCCCCCTTGCTCCTTTATATACGGGGGCAGGGGGGCACCCTAGGACACACAACTTGATCTTCGTGATCATTCCTTAGCCGTGTGCGGTGCCCCCCTCCACGATATTACACCTCGGTCATATTGTAGCGGTGCTTAGGCGAAGCCCTGCGACGGTTGAACATCAAGATCTTCACCACGCCGTCGTGCTGATGGAACTCCTCCCCGAAGCTTTGCTGGATCGGAGCCCGGGGAGCGTCATCGAGCTGAACGTGTGCCAAGAACTCGGAGGTGCCGGAGTAACGGTGCTTGGATTGGTTGGACCGGGAAGACGTACGACTACTTCCTCTATGTTGCGTCAACGCTTCCGCTTCGGTCTACGAGGGTACGTAGACAACACTCTCCCCTCTCGTTGCTATGCATCACCATGATCTTGCGTGTGCATAGGAAACTTTTTGAAATTACTACGTTTCCCAACAGTAGCATGGATCTTTGGTATCGCCAGAATATGTGCACATTAAACCGGACCGGCGGCTTAAAGGTATGATCCTCCAATCTACCCAGCATTGAACCAGGTCAACCCCGGTCAATCCATTGGCCAATAATGCTCTAACCTTTGAAAAGGTAGGCACAAGTTTGGCCCGTTCAGCAGTGGTAAGCCGTTCGGGGAGAGGGTGCTTTTGGTTGAGCAGTTGGTCATGGAAGCCTGGCAAGGGGTTTTCATCAGCAGGAGAAGTATCTTTGCAATAGTACCAGGTTTGATTCCAATCTTTGGGATGGCTTGGAAGCTGAGCATAAGGAAAAATGGCATCTCTGCGTCGCTGAATTGAGATCCCTCCAAGCTCCTCGTTGGGCCCGTCAGTGAATTCATTTTGGTTGTTCAAGTAAAAATACTTTATAAAGAGTTCAACACTGGGTTCTTCTTGAAGGTATACTTCACAGAAGACTTGGAAATTGCAGATATTTGAAACCGAATTGGGTCCGGTGTCTTGAGAATGAAGCTGTAGAAAATCCAGAACGTCACGGAAGAATTTTGACCCGGGCGGTGAGAAGCCCTAGTTCATAAGATCAGTGAAAACGATAACTTCATCGTCATGCGGGTATGGTCTGACTTCGTCCGGTTTTGGAGCATGCTAGTGATGATGTTTTTTGCCGGTAAGAAGCCAATCTTGACATAATCTTGGAGCATTGCCACGGTAACGATGGGCGGGACCCAGTAGCATGATGTGACGGTCTTAGTCATGATTGGGTGCATGGCCTACACGAGGCGATTCAAGATGTTATTGAACCGGCAAATATCTGGCGAGTTACAAATTATCGTTTAAACCGCTGTAAAAGGCTAATGGCTATGGAGATACAGTTCAGAGTATACAGTTGTCAAACTGGAGGACTGAATTATGAGGATGAATAAGCAAGCCTGGTTAAACCGGAAGGATATTACCGGATTATTGACTTTGAGGCAGATGATGGTGGCTTAAACGGGGCCTAATGTTATATGGCGGGTCATGGTTTATGTCATAAGCCGCCATGGCAGCTATGGTGCTTCAAATCTATCAATGAAATTTTTGCTAAGTGGTGGACAAACAGATTTCACAAGCTAAAGCTATAATTTTGGATCTATGGCAATTCAGAAAAGACGGTAAAAGTTAAACCTAAGGTGGCGGCAGCAGAAACCTTTGGTGCTCCGATGAGATTTTCTATGGAAAGATGCTACTCTGACGATAAAAATGAATGCTAAACCACTACCGCGCAAGATTCACGACATATTTCAGATTAAAAGCTACTTGAGTTGAAGGAAACAGTGAAGAACAGCAAGAACACCGATGAACTACTCAAACCCTAGTACAGATCTGAGGCTTGGGTAAAGGAGTACTTACAGATGCGGTAGAACAGCGGTGGCACACCGGAGTTCTCTAGTCTGATTAGGTCGATGCAGCAGCCTAAGTTGGTGCGGCGGTCGGAGGTCGCGACGGGGGAGCTCGGGCGGCAGAGGAGACGCAAGAGGAAGACGAAGGCGATGAGGCAAAGGGGGGAAATGATAAAGACCCCCGTCCCTATTTATAAGAGGGTGGATACAAGGCTGGCACGGGAATCGAGGAGGCCCTCGGTTTTCGGGATGGTCATTAAGATAAGGACCAGTTAAAGATATTCCGGGCCTCATGCGAAATTAATGGAAGTGACATCATGGCAGTTTAAGAAGATTCTGTGAGCTGACGTCATGGCGGGTTACAGCAAATTTATCAAACAAGCAATGCAAGATTTTGACAAGTCAGGTATTGAAGATTGATATGAACAAGTTCAAATCAAACTGGGGCCTAATGTTTGTGATATAACTATTGGGTATGAACCGCCCAGGAAGGACCGAGTCATACCATGGGCGACTTATCAATGAAGATGGCGGCTCATACAAGCCCATTGATGGCCCAAGACCCAGAGGTGACTTGAGGCCCAAGAGGATGAACCTCCATATGTGTATAACATGTTTTGTAAGGCAAGCCTAGTTAGTCACCGAGCCAGACACGATGTGTATGAGCCGCTCGGGAGTCTATGAGCTGCCGGGCGTCAACCTGTGTATATAAAGGGACGACCCGGCGGCGGTTTAGGGACAAGTAACAACAATCCAGAGCTAGGTCAAGCATATTCGCTCCCTAGTAATCGAAATCCTAGCAATACAACACAAAGAAGGAGTAGGCTTTTACCTCATTGAGAGGGGCCGAACCTGGGTAAACTCTCTGTGTCCTTTGTCCCGCTTAACCCCTTCAAGCTAACCTAGTTGAGATGGCTCCATGATTAAGTCCTTGCGCTAGGACATCTGTCGTGTCAAGTCCACGATACTAACTGTGCCATGACGAATTATGGAATCAAGATCAAGCATATTAGAAGTGACAACAGCACCGAGTTCAAGAACACAAGCCTTGATGACTATCTTGATGAACTTGGTATCACTCATGAGCTCTCTGCTCCTTATACTCCTCACCAGAATGGAATTATTGAGCACAAGAATAGGACACTCATTGAGATGGAACGCACTATGCTTGATGAATACAAGACACCTCGTCTATGGTGGTCTGAAGCAATTGATACTGCTTGTCACATCATCAATTAGGTATATTGTGATGCCCCCGATTTGACCGTACACTAATCATACACGCAAACGTGTACGATCAAGATCAAAGACTCACGGGAAGATATCTCAACACAACTCTACAAATAAAATAAGTCATACAAGCATCATATTACAAGCCAGGGGCCTTGAGGGCACGAATACAAGAGCTCAATCATAGACGAGTCAGCGGAAGCAACAATATCTGAGTACAGACATAAGTTAAACAAGTTTGCCTTAAGAAGGCTAGCACAAACAGGGATACATATGGAAAGAAGCACAGGCCTCCTGCCTGGGATCCTCCTAAACTACTCTTGGTCGTCAGCGGCCTGCACGTAGTAGTAGGCACCTCTAGTGTAGTAGGAGTCGTCGTCGACGGTACCATCTGGCTCCTGGACTCCATCGTCTGGTCGTAGCAATCGGATATAGAAAGGGGAAAAGGGGGAGCAAAGCAACCATGAGTACTCATCCAAAGTACTCGCAAGCAAGGAGCTACACTACATATGCATGCATTGGTATCAAATGGAAAAAGGATAACATATGTGGACTGAACTTCAGAATGCTGGAATGAGAGGGGGATAGCTAGTCCTATCGAAGACTACGCTTCTGGTAACCTCCATCTTGCAGTAGAAGAAGAGAGTAGATGGTAAGTTAACCAAGTATCATCGCATAGCATAATGCTACCCGGTGATCCTCCCCTCGTCGCCCTATGAGAGAGCGATCACCGGGTTGTATATGGCACTTGGAAGGGTGTATTTTATTAAGTATCCGGTTCTAGTTGTCATAAGGTCAAGGTACAACTCCAGGTCGTCCTTTTACCGAGGGACACACGGCTATTCGAATATATAAACTTCCCTGCAGGGGTGCACCACATTTCCCAACACGCTCGATCGCCTTTGTCCGAACACACTTTTCTGGGTCATGCCCGGCCTCGGAAGATCAACACGTCGCAGCCCTACCTAGGCACAACAGAGAGGTCAGCACGCCGGTCTAAATCCTATGGCGCAGGGGTCTGGGGCCATCGCCCTTTGCACACCTGCACGTTGCGTTCGTGGCCGGCGAGCAGACCTAGCCTCCCTTATACAAGAGCAGGCGTTCCAGTCCAACCCGGCGCGCGCCGCTCAGTCACTGACGTCACGAAGGCTTTGGCTGATACCACGATGTCGAGTGGCCATAACTGTTCCCGCGTAGTTGGTTAGTGCGTATAGGTCAGTGGCCAAACTCAGATCAAATACCAAGATCTCGTTAAGCATGTTAATTGAAATAACCGCGGACGCCAACCAGGACCAGGCCCACCTCTCTCCTAGGTGGTCTCAACCTGCCATGTCGCTCCGCCACAAGGATCCACCCAGAGGGCCATTGGGACAAAGGGCCTTTCAGCCCCCAATCTGTGAATCACTTGCGGGTACTCTACGAGCCGACCCGTCTTTAGTCATCACATGTATCATGTATAAGATATATAGTATATACCCGTGATCACCTCCCAAGTGATCACGGCCCGATAGTATAGCATGGCAGACGGACAAGAATGTAGGACCACTGATGGAATACTAGGATCCTATACTAAGCATTTAGGATTGGAGGTAAGGTATCAACAATAGTAGCAAGGACAGGCTATGCATCAGAATAGGATTAATGAAAAGTAGTAACATGCTACACTATTCTAATGCAAGCAGTAGAAAGAAGAATAGGCGATATCTGGTGATCAAGAGGGGGCTTGCCTAGTTTCTCTGGCAAGAAGGAGATGTCGTTGTCGATGTAGACGATCACGGGGGTATCGGCGGCGGTCTCGAGGTCTACCGGAAAGAAGTAATGGAGGGGGAACATAAAAAAATGGAGCAATCAAAGAAACACAAAGCATAACATGGCAATACGCGGTGCTAGCCGGTGACATAACATAGTAGTAGGTGATACCGGCAAAGGGGGGAAAACATCCGGGAAGTATTTCAAGTGTTTGACGTTTTCGAACAAACGAACCGGAGGGGGATTGTTGCATGTTCTCTATGCTAGGGATGTGTGGCGGACGATCGGACTGCTTATTCGGATTCGTCTCGATTTTCTGAGCAACTATCATGTATAAAATATTTTCATTCGAGTTACGGATTATTTTATATGATTTTTTAAAGTTTTAATCAATATTCTGAAACCCTGGAACTAATTTAATTCGAAAATTAAATGGATAAATTGCTAGGGGTACAAAGAAGTGTACCCAGCAGAAAGCTCATTAGGCTGACAGCGGGGCCAGGGGCCGAGTCAGCAGGTCAACTGTTGACCAGTTGACTGGTCAACTAGGTCAATAGGGGGCCACCTGTCATTGACTGGGACTAGCCCAGTCAGCAGGTTGACTGGTCAATCCGACTAGTGGGTCCCATTAGTCAGTGGGACATTTAATAAACATGCTTTAAATAAACCTAATTAATCTAATTATGCGTGGCGGTCGAGCTGTCAGTGGGCCAATTAATTAATTCATTAACTATAACGTAACATAATTGCTACATAGGCGACCCCACTTGGCAGTGGCTGTTAGCCAGCCAAATAGTGGCTAAACAAGCCGGACACGTCGGCTCGGCCAGGATTAAGCCGGCGGTGACCAACTCCACGGCGGTGCTTTGCCGGAGTTCACCGGAAAATGTGCACAGGGCACGGATCCACGCACACTTGGGATCTACGGGACGCTGGGAATGCGCCGCATTCAATGGTGACCAAGGTTGGTGAGGGGGTGGCCGGAGCTGACGGGGGCAGCGGTGGAGAGCAGCGGTGGTGCTCAGACACGATGATCAACGACAACGGGGTTCACGGCGGGGCCAACTGGTGGGCGCTTTGGATTCCTGGGAGCTCCAGGAGCTCGAGACGAGGCCCGGACGCGAGCTACGTATGCGGTGGCTATGATGGTGAAGCGGATCGGCGACGGTGAGCTTGCGGTGCGGCTAGCTAGGGGGTATCAAAGTACTGGGAGAGAGAGGAGGCACGGGGCTCACAGCGGGGGCCGGCTGGGAGCCGAAGGGAGCTGGGAGTGGCGATATGGTGCGGATCGACAGCGAGATGCCGCATCGGTGTCGAGGGAGACTGGGTCGAAGGTGATGACGAGGTGGCCCCCGGCTCCGTTCCTGCGGTGTAGTCGAAGGAGAAGAACCAGCCGGAGCTCGTGGACATGCCGACTTGGCGCGGGGGGCCGGTGGTCGCGCCTATGGCGGCGGCATGGCGATGGCAGCGTTGGCGATCTCGGGCGTGTGGGAGAGGGATGAGGAGAGGGGGGGGGTCTGGAGGGCATTTAGGATTCGACCGGGGCATGAGTGCCCTTGTAGGTCGACGGGGGCGATAGGGGATGGCCGCGGATGGCCGACGCGTGGAGCATCGACGATGTCCACGCACGCGTTGCGTCCACCACGCCCCTGGTGAACAGGGGAAGAAGATGATGCGACGGTGGGTTGGGCCGCGGGGTACTGGGCTGGCAGGCCTAAGTGCACAGTGCACTTAGGCCTGATTCATTTCTTTCTCTTTTTTGTTTTCTTTTTATTATTTCTTTTGTTTATTTTGTTTCCTCTCTACTTTATATTTATTTTAGTTTTGATAAAATACAAAAATGGCACCTAAAATAGGGTTTTGAAATATTCCTCTGCTACAAAAAGTTTGGTGATTTAATTACTTAGTTTGCATTCTTTTATAATCTAAAAAGGTATTTAAATAATTGTTTTGGTCCCTTTTTTAATTATTTAAGGGCATTACAATACTTTTTAATATGTGGTTTCTTCACCAATATTTATTATGGATTATTTTCCACATTTCGAACACTTTAGTTTTCATGTTTTGAGAATTTTATTATTTCGCTTACATTTTGAATTTGAATTGGATTAGAATCTAAGCGAGATTTGCAACAGTATTTGCAATGGTGTGGCACCATTAACATGGGATTACTATAGCTTAATTATCCGGGCATTACAAATCTTCTCCACTACAAGAAATCTCGTCCCGAGATTTAAGAGTTAGAGTAGGGGGGAAAAGGTTTGGTTACGAAATTCTAACGGATCTTCTCGGTCTTGGGTTCTCTTCTCGAAGAAGTTGATCCCTTTCATTGATGTCTTTATGTCTCTGCTCCTACTCATCATCATGAAGTCGTCATCCTCTCTTTAGGAACTCCATCGTACTTTCGAAAGGATAGGCGGGAAAACTACAAACACATATGACTGCAAGGGCTAATATTCAGCAATTAGCTCAGGGGGTTTGGGCCAAGGCATCCCTCGAGTTGAAATTTAGGAAAACATCGAGAGCAAAGTAAGAAGGTACAATAAGGAGTTTCAAGCGGCCAGACAATCGTTCAATGCCTAAACAGAAGGTGAAAGGGTTTCAGTGCAATGAGAATAAGTATTGCGTCTAATGCCAGAATAGATCACTAGGAAGGTGGCTCGGGAATTACCTACGAAACCAAGCGCAAGGATAACTTTGAATCAGGGATGTACAGGAGAGTCAGGTTCCGATCCTATGGAACTTTGGGTTATGGGCCCACCATGTGGGTTAAAAGTAGGAAGGGCGGAGACGTCTTGCGTGATGATGTAAACAAGGCATGTTAGAGGATAGCCTGTCATTTATGTCGGCAACAACATCGGAACCAAGGGCGGGGGATGAAGAGAACCATTTTCCTGCTCGTCGAAACGAGGAGGACCAATAGGCAAAGTTCTCATCCATCGGTGGTTACCGAAATATCATCGAAAATAGTAACAGGGTCTTATTGACCAAGTTGTACACCACGGTGTTTGCATAAGCAGGGAGATATTACTGCTTATGTCATATCGATCACAAGAAATAGTAAACATAACAATGGAAAGGAAAATGTGATTATCAGATTAAACGGAACAATGGCAAGGAAAATGTGTTTAAACACATATTTCAGGGGGTATATCCTTCCCAAGGACAAGCAGAACATGGTATCCATGACAAGATATAACGTAGAAATCCCTTTGGAAAAGGGGAGAGAAATTTCATGACATTACCCATCCAACGGTGTTTGGATAACTGATCGAGAAACATTTAGCATTGTGCTTTCAGTGTTCTTATTGAAAATCGGAGTACCACAGACATGCTTCGAGATAGCATTGACATGGTCTCCAGGCAAAGGTCGGACTTGGATACACTAAGGATTTGTTAGGAACAACTTATAGAATAAGTCTTACAATTTCCTCCTGGATGAATCACTAACCTTGCCAAAGAAGGAAACTATAACAATAGGTCCTCCGGCCAGGCGTGCTATGCATGATATCATCTTAACGGTTCATATAATGACCAATGTTATAACTTCTGGAAATATGTTCCAACCATCATATCTGATCGAGATCCATATCTGATTGGTGCCAGGCTGCCTCAAACGTGGGATGTCTGAGAAGAAATGTCACAGCCCTAGAAATCTTCTTGTAATTAGTGGCATTGCATCCATGCATCATTTTCAACTTCTATTAATTTTGAAATGGGGACTGATAAACCCTAGCACTTTAAAAATCCAAATAGGTCCAGCTTTAAAAAAATGCATTCAATGAACCAAAAATGCTCTTCATTAATGTCTGGTATTTTTGGCAAGGGCTTAGACCCAAACCAAAAATAATGAACATTTTTACAGAATAATTTTTGGCAGTGAATTTAAATCATATTTTCTTTGAATTGGAATTATATTCCTAATATATGGAATACATTTCAAATAACCCCGAGTTATTTTATGTACATCTGGCCTAGTCCAAAGTATGTGCATAAAAACAATCAGAGTAGTTTGGCACTGTTTTAGTACATGTGAATTTGCAAACGGTGGCAAATATTAAACAAAAACAGAAAAACAGAATTGAAACAGAAAGAAAGGAAAGAAGCAGAAACTTACCTGGCCTTACTGTGCAGCCCACCTAGTCGGCCCAGCTGTGGCCCAGCTTTGTAGAGAGCCCAGCCCACCACCACACTGCGTCGTCTTCCTCCTGCCAGTAGGAGCAGCTCGCTGTCGCGCGCGCGCGCTCGCCCCTGGCCACCTCCTGCTTCCTCCCCGGACCTTCTAGCGACGCCACGGAGACGCCCCGTGGCCCCTCGCTCCTCTCCATCACTCTCTGCTCTCTCCCTCGCCCTCTATTCCTTCCCCGAGCGCGACTGAACGTAGTCGTCGCCACCGACGAGCTCCACCGCGGCCACCGGCCACCCCACGCCTCACCGACGCGCCCAGAGGCTCCGCCAATTCGTCCTCGACCTCTTCACCGAGCCACGCCTCGCCGGACACCCTCGAACGCCGGCCACGCCATCTTCTTCAACCTTGGTCCGCCGAGATCGCCATCGCCGCCCCGCTTGCTTCGGCCCCTCCCCGAGCTCGCCGACCAGCCCTACACGATCCCCGTGAGCTTCTACACCGTTTCCCCCTTATCTCCATGACGTTTGCTAGCTCCAGTCACCGTTTCGCCGATGACCGAAACACGCCGCCGCCTGTGACCGCCGCCGACGTGCCTCCGGCCACCTAGCGGCCCGGCCGTCGTGCTTAGCTCCCTCCCCGCGCTGCGTAGAGCACGTAGGTGTCTCGCACGAGCCTCCCCGGCCACCGTAGCGTCGACCCCGAGCTCGCCCGAGCTCCGGCGACCGCCAAGGTCGAAGCCGGTGACGACTCCGGCCATCTCAGGCCCAGCCGCTGCCATTACTCCGGTCAAGTCGCCGGCAGGTGTTGACCTAGTTGACCCGGGTTTGACCCCGCTAACCAGGGGGTTTGACCTCCCCTGACTCACTGACTTGTGGGACCCAGGCCGCTAACTAAACTCGGTTAATGTTAGTTTAATGCTAACTAAATTTAGTTAGCTTAACTAACCACTGACAGACGGGACCCACAGGTCAGGGTTGACCTGGACCATGGCCTTTGACCTGCTGATGTCACCACGACATCATGCTGACGCAGTAACTTATTTTCTGGATTTATTCTTTTACAGGAAATTCCCGAAATTAGTATAAACTTCTAAAATTCATAGAAATTCAACCGTAACTCCAAATGAAATAAATTATATATGAAAAATGATCAGAAAAATCCAAGGATTCTGAATATGGCATTTTCATGCATGTTTGAACAACTTAACCTCACTGTTTAGTCCAAAACATGATAATACACTATTTGAACTCATAGTTTGAATTTGAATTTGAACCTAGTGTTCAAACCAACTCCATTTAACTTGTTGCTAGTTGCATTAGCTCAATCAACGGAATATTTCCATGTCATGATCATGCATCATATTGTTGCATCGCATTGATTGTGTTCTTCCTTGCCGGTAAATGTACCCTCTCGGTAGATGCTGCTCCGACGCTGTGATCGTTGACACTGATGAAGACTCAATGTTATCTTCAGAAGTGCCAGGCAAGCAAAACCCCATTGTTCATTCCGATACAATCCCACCCTCTCGCTCCTACTCTCTTCTACTTCATTAGGACAACAACGATTCATCTGTTACTTGTTGCAGTAGTTGAACCCCTTATCCTCTGCATGACCTGTGATTGCCACAGTAAATAGATGAAACCCACTAGCATGAGTAGGAGTTGTTTGAGCCCTGATGTGCCTACTCATTCATGCTTGTTGTCATGCCTGCTATTGCATAGAGTTGTGTCAGGTCTGATTCATCGGGAATGAATCGGAGGTGTGTGAACCCAAGATCCACCCTACTTACCTCCTGTTGATAGTGTTTGCTCGTTCCTTTAGGATATTAGAAACCTTGCGACAGTCCTCGAGGTCTGTGGTATATCGTTCTTCCAATACCATGAGCCAATATGGCAGAAGTTATTTGAACCAAAAGATCACAATTAGAGTACTCTTGAGGAGTTCTCCATTCATAATTGTGACTCTGCCAGTCCTACCTCTCTGCATGGGTTATCCGGAAGAAATATGTTGAGCTTTGTTCAACATACTAATCTGTGCATCCACAACTCAGAAAGATATATGTTCCTTGAGTTGATCCTCCTTAGCTGTATTCCGACCCTAGTCTATCAATTGATAGTCAGGAATAGTTGGGCATTCGTGTTCATCGATGCTTATTATTCTTGTGGTCCGTCAAGCCATTCTGTTCCAGAATGACTAGGAGAAACAAACTCCAGTACCTCGTCCACTTCTAGGATTGGGTCAAAGTAGTTGTATTCCACATATCAAAATGCCAATTTAGTTTTTGTTCTGTTCTACCTTGGGGTATTACCATCTTTATATCAGGAATGTCATGGGAATTGCACCACCTCTTATGAATTCTTGACGCAGTAATACTTCTTGCCATCATTTTTCATTCCTCAGTTCCGTGTTATTATACCCGGAATGCCAACAAGTGAACCATGATGTGTGAAAGCAATATTCCTAGCAACTCCGTTGCTTGGTAGTTAATGGACAATACTCTCATTCTTAGCGTGCTGGTAATTAAATCACCATCCTAAGATTGGTCGTGCTACCTAGTCCATATTTCTGGGTGCACTCATCGACCAATGAGTTAGGACTGTGATAATCCCTCGGTCCTTGATCATATCATCTTGCCCTAAAAAGCAAGATTGTTCTCGAGCTTAATAACATATCGGTGGTTCGTGATTTTCCGAATATCTTCTCGGAGGTATCACCCGGCTGTCACCTGATCGCTATGTTGAGTTCGTGATCAAGTTGGTTTCTTGTAGCCACCCTCTTCTCCAGGAATCTGTGTTGGATACCCCTGAGCTAGTTGGTTAAGCTTAACAACAACTTGGAGAGTTGGAAGATAAAAGCTTGTCCTACCACGCTCATCCCTAAGGGATATCTTGTATCTGTGTTGAAGAAAGATAATATCTTCATCGATTGATCCACGTGATCAATTGTCGGCGCTATTGCCTTATCAATCCCTTGATTTGAGTGTGGGCTATCGTCAAATCAAATCAGAACCAACGATGTTCGTAATGTTGTCTTACTCTTGGTTTATCCCTCGAGCATACACCATTACATCTTTTGGTCTGACCAATGCTATCACCGTGTTCACATGATGGTGGAAGTCGAGTGATATGGAGATTCCGATGAGTTGCTGTTGAGCCCATCAGCAGCATTTTGTCTCCCCCATGATTCACGTTGAACATTACACTAGTGTTGGAAACTTTATAAGCATTGCCCATATGTCCCGATCATGAAGCATATGTCCGGTTGAAAGATGTGACTTCCTCTAATTCATGTGCATCTGATGTAAGTTGCTGCCGTGAACTCGAGAAAGTTTGTTTTTGCTTCCTCTGGAATCATCCCAAGTCAGTCATGCATGTGCGAAGTATTCTATGGTCTGATAGACTGATCATCTACATTCTATACGTATCCCTAGCACACCAAGCCACTGATTGATTTGTTCAAGGAGAAGAAGTTTCTTCTTAAGTGCTAGACCTACACAAGGACATCGATATCCTTGTTGATGGTTCCCCCTGAACTCGGTAGTGTTTCATTTTAAGACTACCAGGTGACCATGCTTGTCTAGGACAGCGTGTTCACATGCTTGTAGCAGAACCGGCTCATGTTTTGGAGCTTACTACCGTAGTTCATTCCCCCGAGAATCTCGCAACGTCGTCTCGTTGATTTGTGTTGCAAACCTTCATTTTCCTTTCTAGACTCGATGAGTCTGGAATATCCTGACACCAACCAGATCTGATTCTCAGCAGATATGATGGTTGGAGCATTTTCCAAGAACTATAATATTGGTCTCTCGATAACCGGTAAAGTGGATGTCGTGGCCAACACATCCAGCCGGAAGACCTATTATTGTAGTATCTCGATTAAAGAAAGTTGGCCACCTTCCCATGAGGATTTCGTAGGATTTACCTCCGTAGTTAATCCTTACGGATTCTTGTGCTCCCGAAGTCCGTTCTTTTACTTGATGTTCTATATATCAAACCATATCAATGAACGGGATACACTAGCACATCAAGGAGAACATTAGAAGCGGAGTGCTATATGTCTCTCGGTCGATCATCCAGATTTTGTTCCCTTGGCCTCGCTAAGGTGAAATCTGAGAAAGTGTTATCTTCCTTTGCATCTGCATCACCCATCACCATTCATCTTGGTGGTATGTTGTGTTGCCAGGATCCTTGACACGGATATTGGTAAAACCTTGATGAATATGGAGATGCTCAAGTTCTTGAGGGCACGCGCAAGCACCAGGTTTACCATTGGCGTTAACTGGGATTTGCTTCCAGTTTCCTTAGTTGTGTTATAACCTTTTCAAACAGTGGACCCACTCTCGACTGTTGAGCTCTTCCCCAGTTACCAGAATCATTCCCAACATTTGCATTTTGTTCCCAGCTTGCACCTCAATAGTTGTTGTTCAGGATCATCTTCAAAAGTGGACTTACCATGGGTCTCATCCATTTCCGATGATAAGCAAAAATCATCCATTGCGTTGTCTTCAACAAGATAGTCCACATCATCCATTCTAGTCGGAGTATGCCATTCTTCGAACTTCTTCAAACGATCGTTGTGATTGCCTTAGGCTGGTATAGAGAGTTTCAATGATCTTTGTATCAAAAGTAATTCTTTTTGCCACTTAAGGGAATAGTTCTTCAAGTCACCTTCCCCGAGGTGCCCCGTTTCAGAATCATGGCAATTTCCCTCGCTACTTTGAAACCCTCGTCAAATTGTTTCTTCTGTCGCTCCTGATGCAAGTTTCGCCTCTCAGCTCCAGAGATGTTTCTATGTCTCATCCCATGAGTTGATCTTGTGATCATCAAGATGATCCTAAGTTGCTCGAACCTCAAGAAGATTGATTCTTCTAAAATTTCCCTTTCTTCTTGTTGTCATGTTGGATGTAGTTCTCAAAGCAAGACGTCAAGATCAAAGTGATGCAATCTATCGGTATCTTCGAGAAGGGCAGTTCGATCGAGAAGACTGTGATAGTTTTGTGACCCCTCTGTCTTCTTACTTCACTTCTTGAATCTCGGGACGAGATTCTTGTTTAGTGGGGGTGAGTTGTCACAGCCCTAGAAATCTTCTTGTAGTTAGTGGCATTGCATCCATGCATCATTTTCAACTTCTATTAATATTGAAATGGGGACTGGGAAACCCTAGCACTTTAAAAATCCAAATAGGTCCAGCTTTAAAAAAATGCATTCAATGAACCAAAAATGCTCTTCATTAATGTATGGTATTTTTGGCAAGGGCTTAGAACCAATCCAAAAATAATGAACATTTTTAAAGAATAATTTCTGGCACTGAATTTAAATCATATTTTATTTGAATTTGGAATTATATTCCTAATATATGGAATACATTTCAAATAACCCTGAGTTATTTTATGTACATCTGGCCTAGTCCAAAGTATGTGCATAAGAACAATCAGAGTAGTTTGGCACTGTTTTAGTTCATGTGAATTTGCAAACAGTGGCAAATATTAAACAAAAACAGAAAAACAGAATTGAAACAGAAAGAAAGGAAACAAGCAAAAACTTACCTGGCCTCACTGTGCAGCCCACCTAGTCGGCCCAGCTGTGGCCCAGCACCATAGAGAGCCCAGCCCACCACCCCACCGCGTCGTCTTCCTCCTGCCAGTAGGAGCAGCTCGCTGTCGCGTGCACGTGCTCGCCCCTGGCCACCTCCTGCTTCCTCCCCGGACCTTCTAGCGACGCCACGGAGACGCCCCGTGGCCCCTCACTCCTCTCCCTCACTCTCTGCTCTCTCCCTCGCCCTCTATTCCTTCCCCGAGCGCGACCGAATGCAGTCGTCGCCGCCGACGAGCTCCACCGCGGCCACCGGCCACCCCATGCCTCACCGACGCGCCCAGAAGCTCCGCCACTTCGTCCTCGACCTTCTCACCGAGCCACGCCTCGTCGGACGCCCTCGAACGACGGCCACGCTGTCTTCTTAAACCTCGGTCAGCCGAGATCGCCATCGCCGCCCCGCTTGCTCCGGCCCCTCCCCGAGCTCGCCGACCAGCCCTACACGATCCCCGTGATCTTCTACACCGTGTCCCCCTTGTCTCCGCGATGTTTTCTAGCTCCAATCGCCGTTTCGCCGATGACCGAAACCCGCCGCCGCCTGTGACCGCCGCCGACGTGCCTCCGGCCACCTAGCGGCCCGGCCGTCATGCTTAGCTCCCTCCCCCCGCCGCGTAGAGCACGTAGGTGCCTCGCACGAGCCTCCCCGGCCATCGTAGCGTCGACCCCGAGCTCGCCCGAGCTCCGGCGACCACCAAGGTCGACGCCGGTGACGACTCCGGCCATCTCAGGCCCATCCGCTGCCATTAGTCGACGCGGACGAGCGCTCGCGTCACGTAGACGCCCTCCACCGGCCATTTGGTCGCCGGAGGAGGAAACCCGCAGCTCTCCGTCGCGTCTCGCCTCGCTGGCGTCAAGTCGCCAGCAGGTGTTGACCTCGTTGACCCGGGTTTGACCCCGCTAACCAGGGGGTTTGACCTCCCCCGACTCACTGACTTGTGGGACCCAGGCCGCTAACTAAACTCGGTTAATGTTAGTTTAATGCTAACTAAATTTAGTTAGCTTAACTAACCACTGACAGACGGGACCCACAGGTCAGGGTTGACCTGGACCGCCACCTTTGACCTGCTGACGTCACCACGACATCATGTTGACGCAGTAACTTATTTTCTGGATTTATTCTTTTATAGGAAATTCCAGAAATTAGTATAAACTTCTAAAATTCATAGAAATTCAACCGTAACTCCAAATGAAATAAATTATATATGAAAAATGATCAGAAAAATCCAAGGATTCTGAATATGGCATTTTCATGCATGTTTGAACAACTTAACCTCACTGTTTAGTCCAAAACATGATAATACACTATTTGAACTCATAGTTTGAATTTGAATTTGAAGCTAGTGTTCAAACCAACTCCATTTAACTTGTTGCTAGTTGCATTAGCTCAATCAACGGCATATTTCCATGTCATGATCATGCATCATATTGTTGCATCGCATTGATTGTGTTCTTCCTTGTTTGCCGGTAAATGTCCCCTCTCGGTAGACGCTGCTCCGACCCTGTGATCGTTGACACTGATGAAGACTCAATGTTATCTTCAGAAGTGCCAGGCAAGCAAAACCCCATTGTTCATTCCGATACAATCCCACCCTCTCGCTCATGCTCTCTTCTACTTCATTAGGACAACAACGATTCATCTGTTACTTGTTGCGGTAGTTGAACCCCTTATCCTCTGCATGACCTGTCATTGCCACAGTAAATAGATGAAACCCACTAACATGAGTAGGAGTTGTTTGAGCCCTGATGTGCCTACTCATTCATGCTTGTTGTCATGCCTGCTATTGCATAGAGTTGTGTCAGGTCTGATTCACCGGGAATGAATCGGAGGTGTGTGAACATGTCCTACTGTTGAGAGCTAAATGTGTGAACACGATTTGGTAAAAGTAGCGGTGAGAGGCCATGTAGGAGTACATGGTGGGTTGTCTCATTGAAGCCATCCTCAGGAACTGAGTTTTGTGTTTGTGATCCATGAAACAGTTACTACCACGCATTGGGCCCGAAAACAATGGACCCTCTCGGCTTCTTAATCACCCTAGTACTTTGTCCAGGAGTTGCAACTAGTTTCTGGTGTTTGTAGGTTATGTGTTGGCGGCCTTGCGTAGCGCTGACCCTAGGGGTGGGCTATGATGCGATAGATACACCGTGGCACGGTGTACCGGGCGCCCATTTGGTGTCTCGGAAACCCTGTTCACATTGTTCGGGGCCGTATGTGGAAACCTCGGCCGGACTCCCTGCGGATGGAACCTCGATAGGCGATAAACTTGGACTAGAGACTTGAGTGTTTAGGTAGGCCGTGGCCGACACCCTCGTTGGGCTTCCGCTTGAAGGTTGCCGAGTACATGTCGTGTAAACGGCGGTAAATGGTGAGAGCGTGTGTGAAGAAGTACACCCCTGCAGGGTTAACATCATCTATTCGAATAGCCGTGTCCGCAGTAAAGGACTTCTTGGGTTGCCTATAACAGTTCATAGACAAGTGAAAGTGGATACTCTAAAACTCGCAAGATAAGTGTGAGTGTTATGGATGGCCTTCTCGTAGGGAGACGGAAGTGGATCCATAGTGGTGTATTGAATGGTGAATATGTGGACTCGTGTGCGCCACCTCAAAAGAGTTGCTTGCAATCGTAGTTCAGGTTAGCCACTGAGTCAAAGCTGGCTTGCTGCAGTTAAACTCCACCACCCCCCCCCCTTGTTGATACCGATGCATCTGTAGTTTAGTTCTGATGTAAGTCTTGCTGAGTACCTTTGTACTCACGTTTGCTTAATTTATGTTTTGCAGAGAGATTTCAGTCTCGCTAGTAGTTCCGCGTGGACTTCGATGTTTAGCTTGACACCTCAGCTACGATCTTGTGCCCTCGGCAGGATCTGGTAGATAGTCAGGCTTCTTAGCCTCTTTCATTTGTAGATGTCTGTACTCAGACATGTTAAGCTTCCGCATGTGCTTTGATTTGTATGCTATGATTGTTGGGTCATGAGACCGATGTTTGTAATATCTCGCTCCTCGGAGCCTAATGAATAAATACTTGAGTTGTAGAGTTGTGTTGTGATGCCATGTTGTATTTACACATATCGAGAATATTGTGCGTATGAATGAAATGCTTGGTATGTGTGGGATCCGACAATCTAGTTGTTTATCCTTGGCAGCCTCTCTTATGGGGAAATGTAGTCTAGTGCTTCAATGAGCCATAGTAGTTCGCTACAGCCCGGTTCACCGGAGTCCTATTAGCCCAGCACTACTGCTCAGGACACTTGACTGGCCGGCATGTGTTTCACTTCATTCCTGTGTCTGTCCCTTCGGGGAAATGTCACGCGGTGACATCCGGAGTCCTGCCTAGCCTGCTACAGCCCGGGTTCCCGGAGTCTTGTTAGCCCAGTGCTACAGCCCGGATTCACACGCTGCTGACTGACATGCTCGGTGCGATTCATGTATGCCTGTCCCCATAGGTTAGTGCCGCTTTGGGTTAACGACTAGCCATGTCGGCCCGGGTTCCCTGTCATATGGATGCTAGCGACACTATCATATACGTGAGCGAAAAGGCGCAAATGGTCCCAGGCCATGGTAAGGCGACACCCGTGGGAATACCGTGCATGAGGCCACAAAGTGATATGAAGTATTACCGGCTAGATCGATGTGACTTGGAATCGGGGTCCTGACAAGAAATAGGTGCGACACAAATTGACGAGATGGCATTGTCAGCTTCTCGAGAGATGAACTATGGAAGCAAGTTCCAGAACAAGAGTTCATCATTAAACCAAGGAAAGGATGGGGAGGTGGCTGATGGACTCAGTGACGGTCCATCGAGATTTCCAGAAAGATGGATTTCCCGAATCATGTGAACAAGGGGATAACATTAGTTAGATCAAATGATATAATGATGTATGCTCAAGGAAAACACACATAATTAAACATTGGTTAAAAGAAGCACCCGAAAGGGCTTAGGTAGCATGATCAATGTTAGAATGGTGATTCAATAACCAATAGACTAAGAATCAAGCTATTAACCATTAACTTCAAGAAATAGGGTTGCTAGAAGTTTCAAAATTACACATAAAGGTTAAATGGCTCATATCCCGGTTAGAAACAACACGGGGACCAAGATATGAATGGGGATGGCGACAGGTAATTCTATATCAAGAATTCTTAAGAGGTGGTGAAATTCGCATGACATTATTAGCATAAAAGATGGTAATACTCCAAGGTAAAGAAGAACAAATGTTCGATAGCAAGGATCTCAAGGTATAACACAAAACATGAACAAGTTTTTTTGAATGGAAGGCAATAAAGTGGTTGATGATAACACAAATCATCAAGTGCAAGGATGGTATTTCTCATCATGAATTCAATTGATATCTTGGAAGGGCCCAAAATGCTGATGATGATCATGACAAATATTGACGAGAGGCTCCACGAAGAAGCAATTGCATAGCGGCTACATCAAGCAACATGACTAATGCAGCGAAAGATTATTGGAACCACAGATACGACACCAACTTGAAATCAAGCTTGTTGTTCAAGGCAAAATGATATAATGAGGAAATTTGATGTAAGCTTAGCTCATTGTTGGAAATTGTGCTCCAGGAAGGACCAGGTAGCAAAGTTAAAATTTAGCATGATAATGGTATAGCCGATCAGGCTAGGAATGACTTGAAGGATTATTAAACTCGTAAGCAATGAAAATTACTTAGAGTTTATTGAATCAGAGTGCGAAATTGATTCACTTATCGGTGTTCATGAGTGACTAATAACTCAGAACCCCAGGGGCATTGCAATCGGTGAGAATAATAGTTGATGAAGAACTCATAAGAGGTTAAGTAGTTCCGTGATATTCTCGAGATACCAGAGGGTATACTTGAAGGTAGAGCAGAATAGAGGCTAGATAGGTGTATTTATCTGCAAAAGACAAGTACTTTAAATTGTCCGAGAAATGGAATCAATGGAGAACAGTCATGGTTGTAACGATGGTTGCAACGGACCAATTCCCAGATGTAAGATGAACTCACCAAGGGGAAATTAATTTTAAAAGAAGCATCCATGATAAGATCTGCATCGTGTCCATGGGCATGAACACAAAGTTCAAGGTCGACTCCCATTTCTTCAATGCATAACCTTCCATTCACCTCTCGTATTTCGAAAATGACATTAGTTGTTGAAAGTTTTACTTGGCGCAATACCAGATAATCATGACCCGTGAAATCTTTTGGGTTCACACAGATTAGGGAAGGCGTTGGCTCAACCCATCGGGGCATTTTAGGAACATATACCACAAACTTCGGAGTAAATCATACAAGCTCAAAAGTAGAGCATGGTTGACAAAAGTAGAGGATACAATTTTGCAAAGGCAATATGTATCCTAGGAAAAGCTCACAAGGTTATTGAATATGAAGGATGTTGTCGGATAAAATCCAACAAAGGATCTGGTGGTCCACAAAGGATCTGATGTGAGTATCGGCACACAACCAGAGAGAGAAAGAATGCAAGGAGATCAGATTATAGAAGCAATTGACTAACTCAAAGTTCAAATGCAAAGTAATTATGAATTCCAAGACAAGAGATTAGAAGCAATGCTCTGATTAGGGATGGATAGGTTAAATAGCCTTAGGGGTACAATCGATGGCAAAATTTGATTGGTCGAGATCCAGCTCATGTTTAAAATAACGTCTGAGCCGGGAGGATGAATCAAGGGACTCAAAATGATAATAACAAGGGATACTATGAATATTGCTAGTCATATGGAATGCAACCATAATGCAAGCAAGAATGTCAAGAGCAACAAGCTGCTGAGGATTTTTGGGAGATCGAATAGTATTTTTGAAGATCCTGATGAAACACATGAACAACTAGTGATGAGCGGATACTCGTTATGTGCGAGGAATTATCCGTAGGGGTATTAATGCGGAAAAAGCTGCAAAGCGATGGGCACAAAGGATTCTCGGAATATCGGAGAATTTTTTAGGGTACCAAGTAATAACAGGGGCAACTGGGAACGATGGTATGAATGACAAGTTTAGGCAGTTATCCATAAGGATTTATCGGTGGTCGGGAATAGCAAAAGTGGTGGGCACAACGTCTCGAGAGAATAACGGAGAGTATCTTCGGAATCTTTAGGTGAAGCAGGTCATCATCTGGATTGTAGGGGCTCTCCGGGAGCAGGTATTTACGAGAACCTAGAGTTAGAGTTAGCCAAATCATTTAACCCGAGTAGAAGAAAGATCAGAACCCCAGAGTAAAGATCGAGGAGTAAAAGATCCTAATACCACCCAAATGGCGACGTGGGCCCGTAAGACTCATAGCCATGTTAGTAAAAGTTTTGTAATGTCTAGACTCGACTTCGGCCAAGGTGTGTGGAAGGGGATTCCTACAGGCAGTCGGCTCTGATACCAACATGTGATGCCCCCGATTTGACCATACACTAATCATACAAGCAAACGTGTACGATTAAGATCAAGGACTCACGGGAAGATATCACAACACAACTCTACAAATAAAATAAGTCATACAAGCATCATATTACAAGCCAAGGGCCTCGAGGGCTCGAATACAAGAGCTCGATCATAGACGAGTCAGCGGAAGCAACAATATCTGAGTACAGAGATAAGTTAAACAAGTTTGCCTTAAGAAGGCTAGCACAAACAGGGTAGTCGTCAACGGCCTACACGTAGTAGTAGGCACCTCCAGTGTAGTAGGAGTCGTCGTCGACGGTGGCATCTGGCTCCTGGACTCCATCGTCTGGTTGTAGCAATCGGGTATAGAAAGTGGGAAAAGGGGGAGCAAAGCAACCGTGAGTACTCATCCAAAGTACTCGCAAGCAAGGAGCTACACTACATATGCATGCATTGGTATCAAATGGAAAAGGGATAACATATGTGGACTGAACTTCAGAATGCCGGAATAAGAGGGGGATAGCTAGTCCTATCGAATACTACGCTTCTGGTAACCTCCATCTTGCAGCAGAACAAGAGAGTAGATGGTAAGTTAACCAAGTATCATCGCATAGCATAATCCTACCGGGTGATCCTCCCCTCGTCGCCCTATGAGAGAGAGATCATCGGGTTGTATTTGGCACTTGGAAGGGTGTAAAGTATCTGGTTCTAGTTGTCATAAGGTCAAGGTACAACTCCGGGTCATCCTTTTACCGAGGGACACGGCTATTCGAATATATAAACTTCCCTGCAGGGGTGCACCACATTTCCCAACACGCTCGATCCCCTTTGTCCGGACACACTTTTCTGGGTCATGCCCGGCCTCGAAAGATCAACACGTCGCAGCCCTACCTGGGCACAACAGAGAGGTCAGCACGCCAGTCTAAATCCTATGGCGCAGGGGTATGGGCCCATCGCCCATTGCACACCTGCACGTTGCATATGCGGCCGACGAGCAGACCTAGCCTCCCTTATACAAGAGCAGGCATTCCAGTCCAACCCGGCGCGCGCCGCTCAGTCGCTGACGTCACGAAGGCTTTGGCTGATACCACGACGTCGAGTGCCCATAACTGTTCCCGCGTAGTTGGTTAGTGCGAATAGGCCAGTGGCCAGACTCAGATCAAATACCAAGATCTCGTTAAGCATGTTAATTGAAATAACTGCGGATGCCGACCAGGACCAGGCCCACCTCTCTCCTAGGTGGTCTCAACCTGCCCTATCGCTCCGCCACAAAGATCCACCCAGAGGGCCGTCGGGACAAAGGTCCTTTCAGCCCCCAACCCATGAATCACTCGCGGGTACTATACGAGCCAACCTGTCTTTAGTCATCACATGTATCATGTATAAGATATATAGTATATACCCGTGATCACCTCCCGAGTGATCACGGCCCGATAGTATAGCATGGCAGACGGACAAGAATGTAGGACCACTTGGATACATGGAACACGTCGTGAACTCCTAACAATCCTTCGGGCAATTCCAACTTATAGGCTACTTCTCCCATACGCTCCAAAACTTTGTATGGGCCTACAAAATGTGGCGCTAACTTTCCCTTAACTCCAAAGCGCTTAACTCCTCGAAGTGGTGATACTCGAAGATAAACTCTGTCTCCAACTTCGTAAACTGTCTCCTTGAGTTTAGAATCGGCATAACTCTTCGGCCTGGATTGAGCTACCTTGAGCCTATCGCAAATCAATTTCACTTTCTGTTCAGACTCCTTTATCAGATCCGGTCCAAACAACTGGCGGTCTCCAACTTCATCCCACGACAATGGGGTCCTGCACCTCCTTCCGTACAAGGCTTCGAAAGGGGGCATCTTCAAACTGGATTGATAACTGTTGTTGTAAGAGAACTCTGCATACGGCAAATTCTCGTCCCAGCTAGATCCGTAATCTAGCGCACAAGCTCTTAGCATATCCTCCAAAATCTGATTGACTCCCTCGGTCTATCCATCTATCTGCGGGTGGAAAGCTGTGCTAAACTCCAGTATGGTACCCAAACTTTCATGCAACTGATTCCAGAACTTTGAGGTAAATTGGGTTCCTCTATCTGATACTATGCTCCTTGGAACTCCATGCAGACAAATGATTCTAGTCATGTACATCTTTGCCAACTTTGCACTGGTATAGGTAGTCTTCACTTGAATGAAATGAGCTACCTTTGTCAAACGATCGACTACAACCCATATTGAGTCATAGCCTGAACGTGTTCTGGGCAATCCTATAATAAAATCCATGCCTAGCTTATCCCACTTCCATTCGGGTATCGGCAATGGCTGTAGCAATCCGGCTGGCTTCTGATGCTCTGGCTTTACTCTCTGACATACATCACAAACTGCTACATATTCCGCAATATCCTTCTTCATTCCGGTCCACCAGAAAACAGCCTTCAAATCCAAATACATCTTGGTATTTCCTGGGTGAATCGAATACGGTGAATCATGGGCCTCTTGTAAAATTAACTTCCTGATCTCCGAATCATTTGGTACATAGACACGCTCTTCAAACCATAAGGTATCGTGCTCATCCTCACGAAATCCCTTAGCTTTTCCTTTGCTCATTTTCTCCTTAATAGAAGCAATCTCCTTGTCAGTCTTTTGGGATTCTCTGATCTTATCCATCAAAGTAGACTGAATCTCCAATGCTGCTACATAGCCTCTTGGAACTATTTCCAAACATAGCTCTCGAAGATTTTTGGCTAACTCCCTTGGTAAATCTTCCGTCATTAGGGTGTTGACATGGCTCTTATAGCTTAACGCGTCAGCTACTACATTAGCCTTGCTGGGGTGATAATGCAACTTCATATCATAATCCTTGATGAGCTCCAACCATCTCCTTTGTCTGAGGTTCAACTCCTTCTGTGTGAAAATATACTTCAAACTCTTGTGATCCGTGTACACCTCACAATGGTTTCCAATCAGAAAATGTCTCCAAGTCTTCAATGCATGCACTACGGCTGCTAACTCCAAGTCATGCATAGCATAATTCAACTCATGGGGCTTAAGCTGTCGTGAGGCATATGAAACAACTCTTCCTTCCTACATATGCACTGCTCCAAGTCCTCGACGTGAAGTGTCACAATACACCTCATAATCCTTGGTCTGATCCGGTAAAATCAACACTGGTGAGGTAACCAAACGTTTCTTCAACTCCTGGAAACTAGCCTCACATTCCTCAGTCCATTTGAACTTGGTATCCTTCTTCAACAACTCCGTCATAGGCTTCGCAATCTTTGAGAAATTCTCAATAAACCTCCGGTAGTATCCTGCGAGTCCAAGAAAACTCCGGATCTCTCCAACTGTTGTTGGGGCTTTCCAATTGGTCACAGTATCAACTTTAGTGGGATCTACTGCTATACCTTCTCCGGATATAACGTGTCTGAGAAATCCAACTTCTTTCAACCAAAACTCACATCTGCTAAACTTGGCATATAATTGATGTTCTCTAAGGTTTCCAAGAACCAAACGCAAATGCTCCTTATGCTCCTCTTCATTCTTCGAGTAAACTAGGATATCATCAATGAACACTACGACGAACTTATCCAAGCACATACCTGGTGGTAAAAGCCGGCTTAGGTATATCCTGTTCTCGAATCTTCAACTGATGGTATCCTGATCGCAGATCGATCTTGGAAAATACCTTAGCTCCTTGCAATCGATCAAACAGATCATTGATCATTGCTAGTGGCTACTTGTTCTTGATGGTTACTTCATTCAATCCTCGATAATCAACAACCATCCTTAATGATCCATCCTTCTTCTCCGCTAGAAGTACTGGTGATCCCCAAGGCGAAGAACTTGGGCGAATATATCCTTTATCCAGTAACTCCTTGATCTGCTTCTTAATCTCCACCAAATCCTTTGCGGGCATCCTATATGGTCTCTTGATATTGGCCCTGTGCCTGGCAAAAGCTCAATCAAAAACTCAATATCTCTATCCGGTGGCATGCCTGGCAACTCTTCTGGAAATACATCAGGGAAATCCTTCACTACTGGTACTTCCTCCTACACAACTCCTGTTAAACAATTTACTTGAGTCCTCTTCGGCACATGCTGGGATACATACTTGATCCTTCTCCCTTCTGGGGTGGTAAGCAAGATCGACTTACTGGTGCAATCGATGTTTCCTCCATACATCGACAACCAATCCATACCCAGAATTACATCCAAACATTGTGATTCCAATATTATCAAATCCGAGGGAAACACATGCCTACCTATACTTAATGGCACTTGAAAATATCCTTGGCTAGCCATATACTCCGCTCCTGGTGAGCTTACTAACATAGGTGTTCTAAGAACTTTGGTGGGAAGGTTATACTTATCCACAAATCCCCTTGATATGTATGAGTGCGATGCACCAGTATCAAAAAGAACGAGTGCAGTAAATGACTTAACCAAAAACTTACCGATTACTGCATCCGACTGCTCTTCAACCTCCTCCACGTTAACGTGGTTCACCTATCCCCTGTTGAAAGGGTTCAGCTTCTTCCCAGAGCTTCCATTGCCATTACCATTCTGTGATTCAGGACATTCATTGGCATAATGTCCGGTCTTCTGGCACTTAAAACAAGTGACTTGGATCAGGTCTCTCTTGGCTGGGGTCGATGGGTTGGTGCGGTTCTGGCCGTTGCTTCCTCCATTCCCATTACCATTCTTGGTGCCATTGTGATTGTGCGAGCTACCTCCTCCATGGGTATGCTGAAAATGTCCTCCCGATCTAGGGGTAAAACGTGGCTTCTGCTGAGCTCCTGAATTGTGCTTCCCTTGTCCATACTTCCTCTTGCGATTCTCAATTTGCTCCTACTTCCCTTCAATCATGAGAGCACGATCTACCAACTCCTGGTAATTGTTGAAGGTTTCTACCATCAACTGCATGCTCAACTCATCATTCAGTCCTTCCAGAAACTTCTCCTGCTTAGCTGCATCCGTAGCAACGTCATCTGGGGCATAACGTGCTAATTTACTAAAGTCCTCCACATACTGGCCAACTGTCCGTCCTCCTTGGCGCAAGTTGCAAAACTCTCGCTTCTTCATGGCCATAGCTCCTGCTGAAACATGGGCAGTTCGAAAAGCCTGCTGAAACTGGTCCCACGTGACAGTGTCGACAGGGAAAGTGGCTATGAAATTCTCCCACCATGATGTTGCGGGTCCTTCAAGCTGATGTGCGGCAAACTTCATCCCTTTTCCGCATCCGTGCATCCCGCTGTGGTCAACTCTCTAGCTGTCTTGCGGAGCCAATCATCTGCTACTATCAGCTCGGTGCTACTGGAAAACACCGGCGGATTCAACCTAAGAAAACGGGCTAAGTGATCAACAGGTGGTGGTGGTGGTGGGTTGTTGTTGTTCCCCTGATTCTGATTCTGGACTAGCATCTGCATCAATGTGTTCTGCTGTTGGATCAACTGGTGAGCTCCGGTGGGAAGGTAAATCCGGGCTCACGTCTCGGAGGCATCTGAGGGTTTAGAAAAGATGAGATTTAAGAATAGAGGGGGTCTAAAGGGAAAACACTACCCATATGCACATGAGGCAAAAGCAAACAATTCACTTCATTCAATCAATCAAACAAGGGCATACAATCGATCTAACTATCGCAAAAGTGCTCGGACTACTATATTTACATGGTGGACTACTACTACTGACGATGTGGTCTACTAGAAATACTCTTTGGTTGCAGACTCCATTATATCTGCTCCAGCTTCATCAACATAGTCATCATCGCTATCGTCTGGATCCGAGTTGGTGTCGTCGATGATGATGTAGTCTTCCGGGCGAATCTCCTTGGGTTCTTCGTCTTCTTCTACTAGTGTAAGGCCTCCCATAAATATTCCGATCTTCTTGATCATATCGTCATTCTTCTCCACTAATACTTCAATTTCCTCTTCAAAATCTTCATGTGTAGCCTTGAGTTCTTCCTCCAGTTCCTTGATTCTTGTCCTCGCCTTCTTCAGATCTATCATGTCGGCGCACATCTGGTTCTCCTGACGTCGAATGTGCTGGTTTAACTCCTGGATAAAAGCTGCAACTGATCTATCCTTTCTTGTGCTGATCATCTCCTAGTGCTCATCTCGGCGCCCACAAATCTGGTAGATAGTATCCTTGAGATCATAGCGGTAGACTTCTCCAATGCGTCCCATGGCGATGTGAGCTGCCATGCTCTTTCCTAGACTCCAAGTTGGTGCATCAAAAGAAAACTCTATGGGCTCAGTGACTGGCATGAACGTCCTTCCTGGAACTTGAACTTGAATCATCCAACGCTCTTCTTCAGGTAAAGTGGCGTTGTAGGTTCCGGTGAAGCTTGGTACTCCTATGTTCGGGTATCTAGTGACTTCCTTCAAGTGACGTCCAAAGGGTGTATCTTCATCCGGTTGCGTGAACTTGTTCCTTGCATCCTCCATCCTAAAAGAGTAGAAAAGATGAGAAGTCAGAAAGAGAAGAGAGTGAGTAGTGATCTAGGTCTTTAGCTTAGTGGTCGTGTCCTATAGTCAGCGTGTGCTCTGATACCATCTTGTAGCGACTAGACCTCAAACGGTCCAATCTCTGTGCTCAGGTGTCATCCCTGGATCAGTAATGCTGACACCACACAATACTTGAAAGATTTATAACAGAGTAGCAATCACACACTTATTACATCGAGTGTCTCAAAAGAGAACTTATTACAATAAATATGGATTAAGGCCATCTAATAACGATAACAGCGGAAGGCTTGGAAGATAGGTGAGTCCATCAACTCCAACGGCATCACTGAGTATAGAACCACGACCTAAAAACACCTTAATCGTCGTTTGAAAAGTCTGCAACATTAACGTTGCAGCCCGAAACGGGTCAGCACATGGAATATGCTGGCAAAATAATACATAGAGAGTAATGGAATGAAATAGGCTATTCTATATGCATATTTGGCTGGTGGAAGGCTCTATGGTTACAGTTTTGCGTAAAGCCAATTTTTCCCTACTGCAAAGGAATAATTTTTTTTAACTATCATGGTAGTTTTTAAACATTGAGAATGGTTGAGAGCATTCTCAATCCCAATTAAGCATCATCATTAAACAAAACCCAACAAAATTAATTTTAGAGTAACATGTTGAGATTCACATGATAATCCAGGTACTAGATACTCAAGATGTCCATAACCGGGGACACGGCTAATCATGATTAGTTTATACACTCTGCAGAGGTTTGCGCACTTTTCCCCACAAGACTCGATCGCCTTCGTTTGGTTTCTCGCACTACATGGTGTTTGAGAAACGGATGACCGAGACATAGTCTTTCAGAAGTGCTAGCACCTTACGATCGGGTAGATTGTTACACCTACTTTCCCCTACATCTGCTAGTCTACCACTGTAAGAGTTCTCACAACTTAATCAACTATGCTAGAGCCCATAATAGCTTGTGGCTGCACACAGAAGTTTCTAGCATGAAAAATCTCATGATCCCTTTGAGCCTGGGTGGCGGTCCATAAAGAAAACAGGAAATCGCTGGAATACCCAGGTGCCTCAATCCACCCAGTTGTGTATTTAAGTTGCCACCTTAAATAAACCATTAATTAACAATCTCACATCTGTCCTGGATACACTCACTCAGTCCACGTCTACTAGCATAGCATGGCATAATAAGCAAACATAGAAGTAACTCCCAAAGGTTTGATAAAGAAACAGGTAATAGGTACTACCTCATCTACTCCCCAAACCCATAATTTAATTAGATCCTAATCATGCAATGTGTGAGGATTGATCTAATGCAACAAAACTGGGTAGAGGGAAAACATGATCAAAGTGTTACTTGCCTTGCCGATGATCCGGGAAACCTAGTGATTCAAAGTAGCAAGCGGCGCACTCCAGGTACTCTATCGCAAACAAACAAGCATACAATAAGTACTCAATTAATGCACAGGTAAAACTCAAATAAGAGATCTAACCAGAAAGTTCAACTTAAGAACTCCGGTTGACAAAAAGAATCCAATCGAACGAAGCAACAAAAGACAAACGACAAAAGAAACAAGCTTCGTTTACTATTCTAGATCTGAGGAAATTTTTACAGAAGCAAAAACTTGTTTAAGTTGGATAAACAGAAAGAGGGTTTCGAGACGAAACTCCAGGTGCTTGAATCGCCTGATTCCGATAAACGAGCAGGAAGTTATACTAAAACGAAAATCAGATCAGAAATCACGATCAGAAAATCGCGGATTTAATCCGAGAAAAAGAAAAACGACGAACAGTTTAACGAACGAACGTTCGTTAACTGGATCTAAACCGTAAAAAACCGTTCTAATAAAAAAGGATCTAAAAAAACCGACGAAAACCGAATTGTTTTTCCGGGAAAACCAGCGGCGGGATCGAGGTAAACCTCGGGGGGCGGGACGGTGGTGGCGGGGTCCGGCGAGGCGGCGGCGTTGGGTGGGGCGGCGGCGGGCGATGCTGGCGGCTAGGGTTTTGGCTCGGGTGGGCCGGCGGTTTATAAAGGCTGGGTCCGGGGAGTCCGGGCTTAGCACGGTAGGTCGGTTCGGACGTTTTTTTTAAATAATTCTGCGCAGAAAAACTAACGAAAGAAATAAACAGACTCCAAAAATCCTAAAATAAATTTTCCCCGGCTTCTAAAATCAAGCCGCACAGGATGAACATTTATTTGGGGCCTAAATGCAATTTTGAAAAACGCGCATTTTTCGTAAATTCAAATAAAATAGCAAATAAAACCAAATAAAATCTTATTTGATTTTTTTATTAAATCCTCAATATTTATTTATTTTGGGAAAGTCATTTTATTCCCTCTCTCATATTTTTGCAATAGAAATTATTGTATATAAAATAAATAAAATCAAATGATCCTATTTTAAAATTTTGAGACAAATCTCAAATATGAAAATAACGAAATCCCCAACTCTCTCCGAGGGTCCTTGAGTTGTGAAAAATTTCTAGGATCAACCAAAATGCAATAAATATGATATGCAACGATGATCTAGTGTATAACATTCCAAATTGAAAATTTGGGATGTTACAAACCTACCCCCCTTAAGATGAATCTCGCCCTCGAGATTCGGGTTGGCTAGAAAATAGGTGAGGGTGGTCCTTCAGTAAATCTTCCTCTCGTTCCTAGTTGGCTTCATCCTCCGTGTGGTGGCTCCACTGAACCTTGCAAAACTTGATAACCTTGCTGCGGGTGACTCGACTGGCATACTCTAGAATCTTAACTGGTTTCTCCTCATAGGTCAAATCACTGTCCAATTGAATTGCTTCCAGTGGTACCGTATCTCTCAGCGGTATGTCGGCCATCTCTGCGTGGCACTTCTTCAACTGGGATACATGGAACACGTTGTGAACTCCTGACAATCCTTCGGGCAATTCCAACTTGTAGGCAACTTCTCCCATACGTTCCAACACTTTGTATGGGCCTACAAAACGTGGCGCTAACTTTCCCTTAACTCCAAAGCGCTTAACTCCTCGAAGTGGTGATACTCGAAGATACACTCGGTCTCCGACTTTGTAAACTGTCTCCTTGCGTTTAGAATCTGCATAACTCTTCTGCTTGGATTGAGCTACCTTCAGCCTGTCGCGAATTAATTTCACTTTCTGTTCAGATTCCTTTAGCAGATCCGGTCCAAACAACTGGCGATCTCCAACTTCATCCCAGGACAATGGGGTCCTGCACCTCCTTCCGTACAAGGCTTCGAAAGGGGCCATCTTCAAACTAGATTGATAGCTGTTGTTGTAAGAGAATTCTTCATACGGCAAATTCTCGTCCCAACTAGATCCGTAATCTAGCGCACAAGCTCTTAGCATATCCTCCAAGATCTGGTTGACTCTCTCAGTCTGTCCATCTGTCTGCGGGTGGAAAGCTGTGCTAAACTCTAGTCTAGTTCCCAAAGTCTCATGCAACTGATTCCAGAACTTTGAAGTAAACTGGGTTCCTCTATCCGATACAATGCTCCTTGGAACTCCATGCAGACATACGATCCTGGTCATGTATATCTTTGCCAACTTTGCACTGGTATAGGTAGTCTTCACTGGAATGAAATGAGCTACCTTTGTCAAACGATCGACTACAACCCATATCGAGTCATAGCCTGAACGTGTTCTGGGCAATCCTGTAATAAAATCCATGCCTAGCTTATCCCACCTCCATTTGGGTATCGGCAATGGTTGTAGAAATCTTACTGGCTTCTGATGCTCTGCCTTCACTCTCTGACATACATCACAAACTGCTACGTACTCCGCAATATCCTTCTTCATTCCGGTCCACCAGAAAATATCCTTCAAATCCAAATACATCTTGGTATTTCCTGGGTGAATCGAATATGGTGAATCATGGGCCTCTTGCAGAATTAGCTTCCTAATCTCCGGATCATTTGGCACGTAAACACGGTCTTCAAACCATAGGGTATCGTGCTCATCCTCATGAAATCCCTTAGCTTTTCCTTTGCTAATTTTCTCCTTAATAGAAGCAATATCCTTGTCAGTCCTTTGGGCTTCTCTGATTTTATCCCTCAATGTGGACTGAATCTCCAATGCTGCTACATAGCCTCTCGGGACTATTTCTAAACATAACTCTCGAAGATTTTCGGCTAACTCCCTTGGTAAATCTCCCGTCATTAAGGTGTTGACGTGGCTCTTATGGCTTAATGCGTCAGCTACTACGTTAGCCTTTCCAGGGTGATAATGCAATTTCATATCATAATCCTTGATGAGCTCCAACCATCTCCTTTGTCTGAGATTCAACTCCTTCTGTGTGAAAATATACTTCAAACTCTTATGATCCGTATACACTTCGCAATGGTTTCCAATCAGAAAATGTCTCCAAGTCTTCAGTGCATGCACTACGGCTGCTAACTCCAAATCATGCGTAGCATAATTCAACTCGTGAGGCTTAAGTTGTCGTGAGGCATATGAAACAACTCTCCCTTCCTGCATAAGCACTGCTCCAAGTCCTCGACGTGAAGCCTCGCAATACACCTTATAATCCTTGGTCTGGTCTGGCAAAATCAACACTGGTGAAGTAACCAAACGTTTCTTCAACTCCTGAAAACTAGCCTCGCATTCCTCCGTCCATATGAACTTGGTATCCTTCTTCAACAACTCCGTCATAGGCTTCGCAATCTTTGAGAAATTCTCAATAAACCTCCGGTAGTATCCTGCGAGTCCAAGAAAACTCCGGATCTCTCCCACGGTGGTTGGTGCTTCCCACTTGGTCACGGTATCAACTTTAGTGGGATCTACTGCTATACCTTCTCCAGATATAACGTGTCCGAGAAATCCAACTTCCTTCAACCAAAACTCACATTTGCTAAACTTGGCATATAATTGATGTTCTCTAAGCTTTCCAAGAACCAAACGCAAATGTTCCTTATGCTCCTCTTCATTCTTTGAGTAAACCAGGATATCATCAATGAACACTACGAAGAACTTATCCAAGAACTCCATAAACACTTTGTTCATCATGTTCATAAAATATGCAGGTGCGTTAGTCAGACCAAATGACATAACGGTATACTCGTACATCCCATACTTGGGGGTAAAAGCCGTCTTGGGTATATCTTGTTCCCGAATCTTCAACTAGTGGTATCCTGATCGCAGATCGATCTTGGAAAATACCTTAGCTCCTTGCAATCGATCAAACAGATCAGTGATCATCGGTAGTGGGTACTTGTTCTTGATGGTTACTTCACTCAATCCTCGATAATCGACAACCATCCTTAACGATCCATCCTTCTTTTCTACTAGAAGTACTGGCGATCCCCAAGGTGAAGAACTTGGGCGAATATATCCTTTATCCAGTAACTCCTTAATTTGCTTCTTAATTTCCACCAAATCCTTTGCAGGCATCCTATATGGTCTCTTTGATATTGGCCCTGTGCCTGGCAATAGCTCAATCAAAAACTCAATATCTCTATCCGGTGGCATGCCTGGCAACTCTTCTGGAAATACTTCAGGGAAATCCTTCACTAATGGTACTTCCTCCTGCACAACTCCGGTTAAACAATTTATTTGTGTCCTCTTTGGCACATGTGGGGATACATACTTGATCCTTCTCCCTTCTGGGGTGGTAAGCAAAATTGACTTACTAGCACATTCAATATTCCCTTCATACTTTGATAACCAATCCATGCCTAATATCACATCCAATCCTTGGGATTCCAATACTATTAGGTCCGAGGGAAAAAACATAGTTACCAATCCTTAATGGTAACCGGTCACACCATGGACTAGCCATATATTCTGCTCCAGGCGAGGTTACTAACATGGGTGACCTAAGGGCTTGGGTTGGCAGTTTATATTTATCCACAAATCCCCTTGATATGTGTGAATGCGATGCACCATTATCGAAAAGAACGAGTGCAGTAAATGACTTAACCAAAAACTTACCGATTACTGCATCCGGCTGCTCCTCAACCTCCTCCACACTAACGTGGTTCACCTGTCCCCTGTTGAAAGGGTTCGGCTTCTTCCCAGAGCTTCCATTACCATTTCCATTCTGTGATTCAGGACATTCATTGGCATAATGTCCGGTCTTCTGGAACTTAAAGCAAGTGACTTGGCTCAGGTCTTTCTTGGCTGGGGTTGATGGGTTGGTGCGGTTCTGGCCGTTGCTTCCTCCATTCCCATTACCATTCCTGGGGCCATTGTGATTGTGCGAGCTACCTCCTCCATGGGTATGCTGAAAATGTCCTCCCGGTCTAGGGGTAAATCGTGGCTTCTGCTGAGCTCCTGAATTGTACTTTCCTTGTGTATACTTCCTCTTGCGATTTTCAATTTGCTGCTGCTTCCCTTCAATCATAAGAGCATGATCTACCAACTCCTGGTAGTTGTTGAAGGTTGCTACCATCAACTACATGCTCAACTCATCATTCAGTCCTTCCAGAAACTTCTCCTTCTTAGCGGCATCCGTAGCAACGTCATCCGGAGCATAACGTGCTAACTTACTTAAGTCCTCCACATACTGGCCAACTGTCCGTCCTCCTTGGCACAAGTTGTGAAACTCTCGCTTCTTCATGGCCATAGCTCCTACTGAAACATGGGCAGTACGGAAAGCCTGCTGGAACTGGTCCCATGTGACAGTATCGACAGGGAAAGTGGCTATGAAATTCTCCCACCATGATGTTGTGGGTCCTTCAAGCTGATGTGCGGCAAACTTCACCTTCTCCGCATCAGTGCATCCTGCTGTGGTCAACTCTCTAGCTGTCTTGCGGAGCCAATCATATGCTACTATCGGCTCGGTGCTACTGGAAAACACCGGCGGATTCACCCTAAGAAAACGGGCTAAGTGATCAACAGGTGGTGGTGGTGGTGGGTTGTTGTTGTTATTCCCCTGATTCTGATTCTGGACTAGCAACTGCATCAATGTGTTCTGCTGCTGGATCAACTGGGTGAGCTCCGGTGGAAAGGTAAATCCGGGGTCACGTCTCAGAGGCATCTGAGGGTTTAGAAAAGATGAGATTTAAGAATAGAGGGGGTCTAAAGAGAAAACACCACCCATATGCACATGAGGCAAAAGCAAACAATTCACTCATTCAATCAAACAAGGGCATACAATCGATCTAACTATCGCAAAAGTGCTCGGACTACTATATTTACGTGGTGGACTACTACTACTGATGAGGTGGTGTCGGGGAAACTGATCCACGAACACCTATGGGACACGGCGGACCGAGTCCCTTTCGGTTCGGTGGGGGCGGAGATCGCGCAAAGAGCAGATCGAGGCGAAGCACACGAGCAGTTTACCCAGGTTCGGGCCACACGGATGCGTAAAACCCTACTCCTGCTTTGTGGATTGTATTGAGTTCTTGCTCGGGAGCGCGGAGTGCTACAGTACACACCAGCAGCTAACGAGACCGAGCGTGAATGAGTGTCCCCCCCCTCTACGTTGCGCATGGGCCTCCTTTTATATGCTCAAGGGGTCACCGACAGGTGGCAACATAGACAAAAGGGCAAAAATGGAAAAGTGGTGGTTGGTACAGCTACTTGTACAGTGTATCATACCTAACCCTGACGGCAGGGGACAGGGGCATTAAATGCCCGTCCGTGTCGCCCAAACAGTACAGAAAGGGACCGCCAGGGACACCACCGTTTGCCACGATGGCTATCTTGTCAGCGCCGCTTGCCACTACGCACCGCTGGCTGCACAGCCTCCCGCCACGTACGCCTGGGAGGGTCCCAGAGCGACACGTTGGTGGATGCGCTGGAGCGTGGGCGCGGAGTGCTAGCCTGCCGCGGCAAGCGCCTTGCCGCGGCCGTTGTCTTGTCGCGTCCGGGTGCTTGTCGCTCACCGGGCCTTGCCGGGACACGTGGCGCGTCGCGGCAAGTTCCTTGAGATGCCTTGGTTGGCCTTCCCGGCAAGCTCCTCTTGCCGGGGTCTTGTATGCCTTGGCTGGCCTTCCCGGCAAGCTCCTCTTGCCGGGGTCTTGTATGCCTTGGTTTAAATACTTTGTTCTTGAATGGCTCCAGAGGAACCACGGAGGACCTTGGCGGTCACCCGGCAAGCCTTGCCGCGGGATGCTGCGACTGCCCGTGCACAAGTTCGGGATACTAGGGTACCCCTACTCTAGTACACCGACAGGAGCCCCCGGACCTGGGCCATACACGGTGCCGAGCGCTGTTGGGCCAGGCCCAAAACAGTGCACGGGCACGCGCGGCCTGGGGTTTCGCCGTATCTTTCTCCGTATCCACCGCGCCCTCCCCGAACGGCACGCGTCGAACGCGGCGTCATGGGCGAGATCGTGGGTGGTATCTTTATTCGAAGGGCGGAACGTGCGCCCCCTCCCTCTTTATAAGTAGAGGAAACAGGGGCAGTTCGCCCATTCGCCTGTTATTGCCCCAATCTCAGAAATCTCCGCCGCTCCTCCATCTAAAGAGAGCAGCGCTCTGCCCCCCATCGCCATCAGCACCACCCACGCCGTCGTCCTCCTCCACCACTTCCGCCATGGCTCCGAAAGCCGACAAGGGGAAGGTCGTGAAGTCGGGCGAGGCGCAGTGGCTCGCAGCGCTGCGATAGGAGCAGGCCGTCTTCCCCCCAAAGCTCGCCGCGAAGGAGCTGAGGGAGTACTACTACCTTTTCTGGTCGACAGAGACGCGGGCGCACCCGCACACGAAGGTACTCCCCGCCACCGCCTGGAAGATGGCTCCCAACGAATACCCTTTCTTCGCCTTGTTCTTCTACTGCGGGCTCTGCCCGCCTTTCTCCGAATTCTTTTGCGATATCATGAACACCTACGGGTTCTGCCTCCTTGACTTCACCCCCAATGCCGTTCTGACCATGGCGGTTTTCGCACACCTCTGCGAAAACTTTGTCGGAGTCCATCCCAACGTGGCTCTTTTCCGCCACTTCTTTATGCCCCGGGTAGAGAGAGGAGAGCCTTTATCCGGCGGAATCGCCTGGATCTCCAGGGCCGGCAAGAAAGAAGCCTACCTGGAGGGAGAGCTTCGCGGCAAGTGGGAGGAGTGGAGAGCTGACTGGTGCTGGGTTGTCGAGGTGAACCCGCAGCCATTTACTGCCCGGCGCCAAACCCCAGTAGTGCGCGGCAACGACTGGAGCAACGTGGCCCCGGAAGATGCTAGGTTGAAGATTGCCATTGCCCGGATCCAACGCCTCAGGCTTGCCGGGCTAACTGTAGGCGCAGTTGGCGCAGATTTCCTTCGCCGCCGCATTGCCCCACTGCAGGAGAGAGGGAGACCTGCCTGGGTGTTCAAGAACGCGGCGGATATCATGAGGCTGCGCCCGGGCCTCAACTATAACTTCACTGTGCTGGAGCTCAACGCGATGCTCCAGGAACTGTTCAAGTATGACCCCGAGCATCCCGAAGTCTTCAGGTTGCCGCAGGGCGTCGTTCCGTTGTGCAACAATTCCTCGCTCGACCGCATCCGCGCAATGATGCCGCTGTGCGATTCGCACGAAATTGTGCCAACTTGGCAAGAGCCAGAAGACGTCATCGTGCAGGAGTTCTTCGACGGCCTGGTGGAAGTGCCGATCCGCCCCGATGAGAAGAACGGCCTCACCCGCGACACCACCGAGGAGGAGTTGAAACGCATCGCCACCCGGCTGGAAGAGGCAGCGGCAGCCGTGGCCGTGGGCGAGTTTGGATTTACTTTGGAGGAGGCAGATGCAGCCGAGGCGGCAAACCGCGCAGAGCGAGAAGAGCTTGCCGATGAGAAGAACGGCCTCACCCGCGACACCACCGAGGAGGAGTTGAAACGCATCGCCACCCGGCTGGAAGAGGCAGCGGCAACCGCGGCCGCGGGCGAGTTTGGATTTACTTTGGAGGAGGCAGATGCAGCCGAGGCGGCAAACCGCAAAGAGCGAGAAGAGCTTGCTGGCAAGAAGGAGCCTGCCGGGCGTGACGCCGAGTCGAGCGAGCCCGCCAAGGACACGAGCGGCTCGTTGGAGATCAACTCCTCTTCCTCCTCGTCTTCGGGCAGCTCGCCGCAAGCAAAGCCTCCATCTCCGCCAAGAAGGCGCCTCCGCAAGGCCGGGGATGTGGCGGAGAAGCAGACGAGTCAACAGCCGTCGCGCCGTGCGACACGCTCCACCGCGGCAAGCACTGTTGCCACGGGAGCGCCTCACATTGCTGCGACAACTGGAGCGGGGTCTTCTCAGACCACCGCTTCTGCTCCTGCTGCTTCTCACGCCGCGGGGTCATCTCGGACCGCCTCTACTGTTCCCGCCAAGCGGCCAAGGGAACCTACTCCTCCGCCTCCTCGCGCCGGCCGTGAGCCGGATTTCGACTTCTCGACGTTCAGCTCCGACGAGGAAGAAGAAAAAGAGTAAGATCCTCATGTTGTACTTGTAGTTCTTCAATTCTTGTTGTTGTGCCTTGTATCTTATTTGCCTTGCTCCGAACTCATTCCTTTTCAGGACGCTGGCCCAGAGAGCGGCGAAGAGAGCCAAGATCCCGGTGATCAACATTGATGACCTGCCCACTCCGCCAGAAGAGGGTGTGCCTGAGATCACCTTGCCGGACCCAGCAATCACTCTCCAGAGCAGCCCCCAGCGTAAGCACATGGTTTGCTTTCCGCCGTTGGGCACGCATGGATGCTTTTTCTTTGCTGACATCTTGATTGTTGATTTGTGTAGGAGCAGAGCAGCCCCACCAAGAGCATCCGGAGACAGCCCTCGGCATGCCATCTGCTTCGACTACGCCGCCAAGGGAAAATTCTCCGGCAAGAGATTCTCCGGCAAGGGGGAGCTCTCCGCCAAGGGACAGCACCAGCGTCCCCCCGACGACAGAGACTACGATCGCCGAGCCCAGCATGGGTAATCTTCTTGCTTCAAAAATTTCCCTCGGGTTCTTCTTCTTTTGATCTTCTTTTCTCTTGGATTTTTGCTTGACTCTTCTCCCCTTTTTCGGCCGTTAGATCCATCTGCTCCGGAGCCAATGGAGACGGAGGTTGCCGCCAACGACGCTGCTGCCCCCGAAGGAGCAAACGGCGCGGACGATCCCGCCGGCGACGAGGCCCCCAAGGCTGCCGCCGCAGCAGCAGGCGGGGGATCTGGCGATCGTACTGACGAACCTGAGGCCGCAGGAGCGCCAGGCGCTGCACCGACCACCGATCCGTCCGCCACTGCCGCAGCGCCAGGCTCCGAAGAGCGCCAGCCAGGTGTCTACCTGAAGGCCGGCGATGGCATCTTCATCAACCTCCCCTGGGCGTCAAGCTCCAGGGCGCCGGTCGAGGGAGAAAGCTTTGACGGAGAAGTGCTCGCCTCCGCTGGGCTGACAGTGGTTGACGCGCCGAGAAGCAGCAGCGGCGAGCCGGAGGAGGAGCGGCTACTGCGGAAGCTGCTGTCACTCTACCGCGCGCGGCAAGCCAAGCTGGAGTCCCGCGAGGCGCTTGTCGCGAAGGCGGGAGTAGACATCGAGAAGCGCGCGGAGGAGCTCGGGTGTTTTCACTAGGAAGCTCTCCGGTCTCTGGCAAAGGAGCGGGAGCAACTTGCCGAAGCGCAGCAGGCCTTCTTCCTTGAGAAAGCTGAAGTCGAAGAGCAACAGCGGCTTGCCGCTGAGAAGTTGGCTGTGCAGGAGGGTGAGCTATCGCAGCGGAAGGTCAACCTCGACAGCCACGAGGAGGAGCTTGCCGCGCGCGAGCAAACAGTTGGCGGGGCCCTCAAGGAAGCAAAGGACCCTGCCGCAGCTGCCAAGGCCGCCAAGAAGGAGCTGGAGATGAAGGTGGCGCAGCTGGAGGCCGATCTCAAGGCGAGCGGCAAGGAGCTTGCCGCGCTCAAGATTGAGCGGGAGAAGGACGCCCAGAGCCAGTCAGAGTTGTAGGCCAGCCTCGCCGAGAAGGGCAAAGAGCTTAGCGCCGCCAAGGATTCCAACGCAGATCTTGACTCAAAGCTGACTGCTTTGAACAAGACGCTGGACGGCGCCAAAGAGCAGGAGGCGGCCTTGAAGAAGGAGATCGAGGCCGACAAGGCGCTGCTGGAGAGTGCTGCCACCACCCAGAATGCCTTTAGGGAGACGGTGGAGCACTGGACGGGGAGCCTTGTGAATGCTGCCGCAGACATCGACAAGGAGCTGGCGCAGCTGGGAATGGAGGATCTCGGGTATCCCTCCAATGAGAACCTCCAGCCCAGCGCCAAGCTCACCCAGTTCTTCAAAGGCGTGGCGACGGCGCTCCAGCGTCTCCGGGAGAGGTCCCAAAGCAGCTGGCCGACGAGTCGCGCAAGATCTGCACGGGAGCTCTTCAGAAGGTGTTGATGAAGGTGGCCTTCCGCAACCCGGGCCTCCGCCTCACCAACGTTCTCAGGACCTTGCCGCCGGACGCCGATCTGGAGGAGCTCAAGGCCCTTGTCGCACCCATTGTGGACAAGGTGAGCGGGATCAAGAGGATTGAGGGCGATCGCGCAGATTAGGCCGCCCGTTTCCACCTTTTTCTTGTCGCTGCTGGTTATGTCATGAAAACCATCTGTTAGAGCCGCGACAAGCTATTTTGTAGTATAACTTTATTCTGGGTAGTGATTGCTATGTTATTCCCTTTACTTGATTCCTCCCTTTGTATGTTTTTGCCCTACGCTTTTACAGAACTTGCCGGCGCGGGCACACTTGCTGCGAGCGCTGAGTGTGGGACGTCAGCAGCCTGCTGGTGGTGCCGCTACCGACAAGAAACCTTGTCGCAACTAGCTCCAGCTCACTTAAGTTGTTGAGCGAACTCGAAACAAGGTAAGGGCGCGACTAGCTAAGCAACTAGTCGCAGCTCACTTAAGTTGTTGAGCGGACTCGAACCAACGTAAGGGCGCAACTAGCTACGAGTTGGTTCCTCCGCGCACAGGTTTTCCATACAAAGCACGGTCGTTCAAGGGAGATAACTTAAAAATTTAAAAATCTGATTGCTCAAGCTTTGGCAACTTATCTTTTATGTTGTTTGCTTCTCGGCAAGGTGAAACTTTCTTGAACGACGCCTGGTCCATATCATTATCTTTTCCTTCCCCCTTGGCAAACTTGTGCGCGAGGGAATCTTCCTTTGCTTGAGAAAAAGAAAGAGGAGAAAATAAAGATACGGAGCCTTATGGCTCGTTATTGCTTACCGGGGAGTAGATGTTGCACAAAGTGTCAGATAAGACATGCAAAAAATAGAAAGCATGAAATCGACAAGATGTGCGGAGCACGTGGGCTTTACTTATGCACGGGGTTTGCGCCCGGCTTTGTACAAAGGATTACATGCAACAGCGGCAAGACTTGTACAAAAGGTGGTTGCCGGAACTGGTTCCGGCAACCGCGCCTTACGGGTAAAACTTACGAAGATGCTCAATATTCCAGGAGTTGCTCACCGGAATGCCATCTTCGGTCTCAAGGCGGATAGCGCCAGGCCTAGTGACTCGTTTCACCCGGTAAGGGCCTTCCCACTTTGGCGTCAACTTGTTGGAATTCTTGGCGGATTGAACGCGCCGAAGAACAAGGTCGCCTTCCTCGAGACTTCTGGCATTAACTTTGCGACTATGGTAGCGGCGCAAAGGTTGCTGGTAGCGAGCAGCTCGCACAGCAGCCTGAAGACGGTCTTCCTCAAGGAGCAGCGCGTCATCTTCTCGCAGCTGCTCTTGCTCGAGCTCATCATAAGCGAGCACTCGAGGCGACCCATATACAAGTTCCGTGGGGAGAACTGCCTCTGCTCCGTAGACTAGAGCGAAAGGTGTCTGGCCAGTGGCTCGATTTGGCGTCGTCCTGATCGACCAAAGAACCACCGGCAGCTCCTCGATCCAGTTTCTTCCGCACCTGTGCAGCCTGTCGAAAGTTCTGGTCTTGAGCCCGCGCAGCACTTCAGCATTTTCCCTCTCCGCTTGACCGTTGCTTCTCGGGTGAGCAACAGAAGCGAAGCAGACCTTGGCGCCAAGATCTTGGACGTACTGCATGAAGGTGTGGCTCGTGAATTGCGTACCGTTGTCGGTGATCAACCTATTAGGGATCCCAAAGCGGCAAACAATCGACCTGAAGAACTTGACTGCTGACTGTGCTGTCACCTTCCTCACTGGTTCCACTTCCAGCCACTTTGTGAACTTGTCGATTCAACGTACAAGTACTCAAAGCCCCCGACAGCTCGGGGAAAGGGGCCGAGGATGTCGAGCCTCCAGACCGAAAATGGCCAGGATAAAGGGATTGTCTGGAGAGCTTGAGCTGGCTGGTGTATCTGCTTGGAATGGAACTGACACGCTTCACACTTGGTTACTTGTGCAGTTGCATCCTGGAGGGCTGTCGGCCAAAAGAAACCTTGCCGGAATGCTTTACCGGCAAGTGCTCTTGCGCCAATGTGGTGACCACATATGCCTCCATGTATTTCTGCCAACAGCTTTTGTCCATCTTCCCAGGGAATACACTTCAATTTCACACCGCTGAGTCTTCTTCTGTACAGTGTGTCGTCGACAAACTGGTACATATTTGACTGCCGGGCTACTCTTTCCGCTTCTTCTTGCTCTTCGGGAAGTTCTCCTGTCTGAAGGAAATGGACAATCTGCTGTGCCCATGTTGGAGCTCGTGGCTCGACAACAAGGACTAAAGGCATATCTGCTGCTGCGGGAACATCCGCTTCTACGGCGAGAACTTGCGGCCCTGCCGGAGCTTGACGTTCCCCGGCAAGCTTGCCGGAGCAAAACTTGTCGGGAGCTTCTACTTCGACGGAACAAACCCTAGGGCGTGCCGGAGCAGGACGTTCCCCGGCAAGTTTGCCGGAGCAAAACTTGTCGGGAGCCTCTGCTTCAACGGAACAAAGCCCAGGGCCTGCCGGAGCAGACTGCTCCTCAGCGCTCTTGGTGTTGATCTTGGGGACCTTCTTGGCGGCGGCTTCGGGAAGCTCTGCTGGAAAGTAGTCACCAGAAACCAACTTCCTCTTCTTGTTGTGTCCAGTTGATGGCGTTACAGACGGTTGAGTCAGCTTAAGCACAAAGATCCCTGGTTCCACAGGTAGCTTAAGTGCGGCGCACTTTGACAGGCCATCGGCAATGTTGTTCTCAGCTCTTGGAACATGCTCCATCTGCAGGCCGTCAAAGTGCTCTTCTAGCTTTCTCACCTCATCAACGTAGGCTTCCATCAACGGACTCTGATAGTTCTTGTTCACTTGGCGGACGACAAGCTGCGAGTCACCCCTGACAATGAGCTTCTTAACCCCAAGGTCTGCCGCGATCCTGAGACCGGCAAGCAATCCTTCATACTCTGCAGTATTGTTTGTTGCTTGCTCCCTGGGAAAGTGCATCTGGACCACGTACTTGAGGTGCTCTCCGGTGGGTGCGACAAGCAGCACGCCAGCACCAGCGCCTTGCAGCGAAAAGGCACCATCAAAGTACATCAGCCACTCTTTGCTTGCTTCCTTGACGGGGATGCTCGTCTCTGGGATTTCCTCATCTGGTGTTGGCGTCCACTCTGCTATGAATTCTGCCAATGCTCTGCTTTGGATAGTTGAAGTGCTTTCAAACTTGAGGCCAAAGCTTGACAGTTCCAGTGCCCACTCAACAATCCTGCCTGTTGCTTCTGGATTCTGTAGTATCCTCTTCAGCGGAAAGCGAGTGACAACTGTGATCTCGTGTGCTTGGAAATAATGGCGCAGCTTTCTCGAGGCCATGAGAAGGCCGAAAAGCAATTTCTGCACACCAGAGTACCTTGACCTAGCCCCCTGCAGAAGGGAACTGACAAAGTAAACTGGGCGCTGCACCATTTTCTTCTGTATCTCCTCATGCATCTGCGCAGATCCATCCTTGTCGGGACCAGAGCTTGTCGGGGGAGCCCCCTGCTTGTCGCTGGATGCGCTTGCCGCGTTTGCTGGCTCATCATCTGCCTCCCTCTCCGCCACTAACGCAGCACTAACCACTTGATTGGTTGCCGCTATATACAGCAGCAACTTCTCTTGTGGCTTAGGTGCGACAAGTGTTGGAGCGGAGGACAGGTATCTCTTCAAGTCCTGCAGCGCAGCCTCCGCTTCCGGAGTCCATTTCATTGGACTTGCCTTTTTCAAAATTTTGAAAAACGGCAGGGCGCGCTCAGCAGACCTAGAGATAAACCTGCTGAGAGCAGCCACGCAACCGGCAAGTCTTCGTACATCCTTGACGCGCTTTGGTGCTTCAATTTGCTCAATGGCCCTGATCTTGTCGGGATTGGCTTCAATTCCCCGCTGAGATACGAAAAACCCGAGAAGCTTGCCGGAAGGGACTCCAAACACACACTTCTCGGGGTTTAGCTTGAGGTTGATCTTGCGCAGATTTGCAAAGGTCTCGTCTAAATCTTGAATCAGAGTTGCCATGTCCTTGCTCTTGACCACTATGTCATCCATATAGGCTTCCACATTTCTGTGTATTTGTGGCTCAAAAGCGACATGGACTATTCTTGCAAATGTTCATCCAGCATTCTTTAAACTGAAAGGCATCCGTAAGAAACAGTACGTGCCACATGGAGTGATGAATGCGGTCTTCTCCTCATCTTCTTCTGCCATGAAGATCTGATGGTATCCTGAGTATGCGTCAAGAAATGAAAGCAAATCACATCCGGCTGTGGAGTCAACAATCTAGTCAATGCGCGGCAAGGGAAATGGGTCTTTGGGACAAGCTTTATTAACATCGGTAAAGTCAATACAAAGCCTCCATTTCCCGTTTGCTTTGCGCACGACTACAGGAATGGCCGACCACGTAGGATGGAGCACTCCTCTGACAAGGCCTGCTGCTTCCAACTTCTTGATCTCTTCTGCGATAAACTCTTGGCGCTCCACTGCTTGCTTCCTGACCTTCTGCTTGACGGGCCGCGCATGAGGACAAATGGCAAGATGGTGCTCAATTACTTTCCTGGGAACACCGGGGATGTCAGACGGTTGCCACGCAAACATGTCGACGTTCGCCCACAGGAAAGCAATGAGCGCGCTTTCCTATTTAGGGTCGAGAGTGGCACTGATGGTGAAGGTACTATCAGTGTCGTCCTCCTTGGCGGACACCTTCTTTGTCTCTGGCGGAGCTGCCATCGCCTTCTTGCACTTGCCGGTGGAGCTCGATGGTGCGTCCTCGACGGCAGCGCAGCACTCCGAAGAGGTGCGCTTGCCGGAGTGGGCATCAGAGCTCTTGCCGGACTTGTTCTTCTTCTTCCCCCCGGGAGCTTCAGCGGCAAGTGTCCTGCGATCTGCTGCGCCTGCCGCTTCCCGGTAGATCTTGTCGGCACAGATAAGGGCATCTTTCTTGTCGCCAGGGACAGAAATGACACTTGTCGGGCCTGGCATCTTCAGTATGTTATATGCGTAGTGAGAGGCTGCCATGAACTTGGCGAGTGCTGGACGGCCAAGTATTCCATTGTAGGGCAATGGAAAATCGGCAACGTCAAAAGTGACCCTCTCAGTCCTGAAATTCAACTCGCTGCCAAATGTGACCGGCAGCATAACCTTCCCCTTTGGCTTGCTCCTTCCCGGGCTGATTCCTTGGAATGTGCCGGTCTCTTCAAGCTCGCTATCAGGGATCCGGAGTTTCTGGAGTACAGCAGAGGAGATCAGGTTCAAGCCGACCCCGCCGTCAACTAACATCTTAGTGACCTTGAGGTTGCGGATAGTTGGTGAAACCAACATCGGCAAGCACCCGACCGCAGTTGTGCGATCAGGGTGGTCCTCAATATCAAAGATGATAGGCGTGCTGGACCATTTCAGAAGTTTGCGCGACTCGACAGGTGGTTCTGCTGCATTGACTTCCCGCGCCCACTGCTTGAGTCGGCGGTGTGAAGTATGCAGAGAAGCACCACCGTCAACGCACAAGACCTCCGTGGCTTTCTGGAACTCCTGCTTGCTTGTCTCGACATCATCCATGTCTTCATCGTCGTCGTCTTCATCCTTGTCGCGGCCGCGGGGAGGTCTGTCTCCTTGCCGCTGCTTGGCCTTGCCGCGGCGTCCTCCCCGGCCGGTGCACTTCTGGCCGGATTTCTCAGCACCCCCTTGGGCTCTCTCCTTGTCGCGTCGCTCGTATTCAGCCCTTTGCTGCTGGACAAGCTGCTCAACCTTCTTGCAACTCTGGAGGTCATGGCCCTTGGTGCGGTGAATCTTACAATACTGCTTGTCGGTGCCGTCCTGCTTGTCGGCGACCGCCACAGCCTGGCAATTGGTGCATGCGGCAACCTCCTTGCCGGAGCTACCAACTTTGGCTTTCTTGGCGCCGCCTTCGTTGCCGGACTGCTCAACGACTAGCACTTCTTTGCCTTTCTTCTTCCTGTTGTTCCGCCGCCGGTTTTTCTTTGCCGGGGCAGCATCCTCGCTGTCAGATCCTCCCGCTCCTGTACTCTCTCCGGGAAATTTCCTTCCTTCCTCAGCACGTGCACACTTGTCGGCCAGAGCATATAGCTCGCTGACGTCCCTGATCTTGCACATCGCCATCTCCTCTCGCATCCTGCGGTTACGCACGTTCTGATGGAACGCGCTGATGACCGTGGCAGGGTGGATATTTGGGATGTTGTGCTGTACACGGCTGAACCTCTGAATGTATTTGCGCAGGGGCTCTCCTTCCTTCTGGACGAGCAGGTGAAGGTCACTCTCTTGGCCATGGGGTTTGTGGCCACCTATAAAGGCGCCGACCAACTGATGGCATAGGTCTGCCCAGGAGGATATGGAGTTCTCCGGCAAGTGCATGAGCCAGGACCTGACGTTAGGCTTGAGCACCAGCGGGAAGTAGTTGGCAAGGATCCTGTCGTCCCATCCCCCGGCAGCTTGCACCGCGATGGTGTAGATGCTGAGGAACTCCGACGGATGCGACTTACCGTCGTACTTCTCTGGTACGTCTGGCTTGAAATTCTTTGTACTGGGCCACTGGACTTGCCGCAGCTCTCGAGTAAACGCAGGGCAACCTACCGCGTACGGTAAGTCACCTGGTTCCCCTGGCGCATGCATGTCGACAGAGGGCCCAGCGCGCTGGTCTGATTGACGCCGCGCTTCTCTTCGGCGCTCGATACGAGTACAAGTGTCTTCTTGTTGTCGTTCGTGAAGAACTTAGCGTTGATCATGGCGAGCTCGTGGATCCGACGACGCGGTAGAGTCGCTGTCAAGGTGGATCCGGTGAGTCGGCGATCTTGGCCTTCGGGGCGGAGGGTGCACTGTGGTTGGGCTCGGCCTCCGGTTAATAGGTTAGTCCCAAAAATAATATAAAAGTGGATAATAAAGCCCAATAATGTCCAAAACACTAGATAATATAGCATGGAGCAATCAAAAATTATAGATACGTTGGAGACGTATCAAGCATCCCCAAGCTTAATTCCCGCTCGTCCTCGAGTAGGTAAATGATAAAAATAGAATTTTTGATGCGGAGTGCTACTTGGCATAATTTTAATGTAATTCTTCTTAATTGTGGTATGAATATTCAGATGCGAAAGATTCAAGACAAAAATTCATATTGACATAAAAATAATAATACTTCAAGCATACTAACTAAGCAATTATGTCTTCTCAAAACAACATGGCCAAAGAAAGTTCATCCCTACAAAATCATATGGTTTAGTCATGTTTCATTTTCGTCACAGAAGAATGCTCTCATCATGCACAACCCCGATGACAAGCCAAGCAATTGTTTCATACTTTAGTAATCTCAAACCTATAAACTTTCACGCAATATATGAGCGCAAGCCATGGACATAGCACTATGGGTGGAATAGAATATAATGAGGGAGGATAGGTGGAGAAGACAAAAAAAGGATAAAGTCTCACATCAATGAGGCTAATCAATGGGCTATGGAGATGCCCACCGATTGATGTTAATGCAAGGAGTATGGATTGCCATGCAACGGATGGACTAGAGCTATAAATGTATGAAAGCTCAACAAAAGAAACTAAGTGGGTGTGCATCCAACTTGCTTGCTCACGAAGACCTAGGGCATTTGAGGAAGCCAATTGTTGGAATATACAAGGCAAGTTCTATAATGAAAAATTCCCACTAGTAAATGAAAGTGACAAAACAAGAGACTCTCTAACATGAAGATTAAGGTGCTACTTTGAAGCACAAGTGTGGCAAAGGATAGTAACATTGTCCCTTCTCTCTTTTTTGGGCCTTCTCTGTTTTATGGCCTTTTCTCTTTTTGTATTCCTCACTTGGGACAATGCTCTAGAAAATGATGATCATCACACTTCTATTTATTTACAACTCAATGATTACAACTTGATACAAGAACAAAAGATGACTCTATATGAATGCCTCCAGCGGTGTACCGGGATATGCAATGGACCAAGAGTGACATGCATGAAAGAATTATGAATGGTGGCTTTGCCACAAATACTATGTCAACTACATGATCATGCTAAGCAATATGACAATAATGAATGTGTCATGATGAACGGAATGATGGAAAGTTGCATGGCAATATATCTCAGAATGGCTATGGAAATGCCATAATAGGTAGGTATGGTGGCTGTTTTGAGGAAGATATAAGGAGGTTTATGTGTGATAGAGCGTATCATATTACGGGGTTTGGATGCACCGGCGAAGTTTGCGCCAACTCTCAATGTGAGAAAGGGCAATGCACGGTACCAAAGAGGATAGCAAGGATGGAAGGGTGAGAGTGAGTATAATCGATGGACTCGACATTAGTCATAAAGAACTCACATACTTATTGCAAAAATCTACAAGTCATCAAAAACCTCGGTACTACGCTCATGCTCATAGGGGGATAGATTGGTAGGAAAAGACCATCGCTCGTCCCCGACCGCCACTCATAAGACAATCAAATAACACCTCATGTTTCAAATTTGTTGCATAATGTTTACCATGCGTGCATGTTATGGGACTTGCAAACCTCAACACAAGTATTTCTCAATTTCACAACTACTCAACTAGCACGACTTTGATATTATTACCTTCATATCTCAAAACAATCATCAAGCATCAAACTTCTCTTAGTATTCAAAATACTCTTAAGAAATTTTTACTAATCTACCTAGCATATTAGGATTTTAAGCAAATTACCATGCTATTAAGACTCTCAAAATAATCTAAGTGAAGCATGAGATATCAATAGTTTCTATAAAACAAATCCACCACCGTGCTCTAAAAGATATAAGTGAAGTACTAGAGCAAAACTATATAACTCAAAAGATATAAGCGAAGCACATAGAGTATTCTAACAAATTCCAAATCATGTATGGCTCTCTCAAAGGGTGTGTACAGCAAGGATGATTGTGGTGAACTAACAAGAAAAGACTCAAATCATACAAGACGCTCCAAGCAAAACACATATCATGTGGCGAATAAAAATATAGCTCCAAGTAAAGTTACCGATAGAAGTAGACGAAAGAGGGGATGCCTTCCGGGGTATACCCAAGCTTTGGATTTTAGGTTTCCTTAGATTATCTTGGGTGTGCCATGGGCATCCCCAAGCATAGGCTCTTGCCACTCCTTGTTCCATAATCCATCAAATCTTTACCCAAAACTTGAAAACTTCACAACACAAAACTTAAAGTAGAAAATCTCATGAGCTCCGTTAGCGAAAGAAAATAAAAGACCACTTCAAGTAACTGTAATGAACTCATTCTTTATTTATAGTGGTTTTATACCTACTGCATTCTAACTTCTCTATGGTTTATAAACTATTTTACTAGCCATAGATTCATCAAAATAAATGAACAACACACGAAAAACAGAATCTGTCAAAAACAGAACAGTCTGTAGTAATCTGTAGCTAGCGCAAGATCTGGAACTCCAAAAATTCTAAAATAAATTTCTGGACGTGAGGAATTTATATATTAATAATCTGCAAAAATAATTAACTAAATAGGACTTTCCAAATAAAAAGGTCAGCAGTTCTCGTGAGCACTAAAGTTTCTGTTTTTTACAGCAAGTTCAACAAGACTTGCCCCAAGTCTTCCCAACGGTTCTACTTGGCACAAACACTAATTAAACACAAAAAACACAACCAAAACAGAGGCTATATAAATTATTTTTTACTAAACAGGAGAAAAAAGCAAGGAATAAAAATAAAATTGGGTTGCCTCCCAACAAGCCCTATCGTTTTACGCCCCTAGCTATGCATAACAAGCAGGAATAGATCTAGGTATTGCCATCTTTGGTAGGCAATTCTTCAATTAGGCATCTACCTTCTTTAGGAGTTTCTTTATTTTTATTAATTATCAAACTTTCAGGCATGAGATCTAAAAATTCATTTATAACAAATGGTTCCTTACTGATAGCAAAAAGATTGGGATGAATACTTATAGATTTGAGATCTGCATCCTTACTGGAGGATTCACCCTTATTTTTAGGAAAGTACATAAGCTTGGCAACTTTATTGGAAGGACTTGGAGTATTCTTAACGGAAGAAAAAGCAGTTCCCAAGTTGGTAATGATATTCTCAAGTTTATCGATCCTAACGGAATCATGATTTATTTTCTCATTAACTATGGGTTCCTTTTCTTTAATATCTTTCAAAGTAACTCCTACTTTAGATCCATATTGAGAGATTCGGCTGTGGATCTTTCTATCCAAATTTTCAATTAATTCTACGGTAGCAACCTTATTTTCAATAATTTCAAGCCTTTGCATTACATGCTCCAAAGTTAATATAGTTCCATTAACCAAGAGAGGAGGTGAGCCAAATAAATCTAACATAGCATTATATGAATCAAAAGTATGGCTACCCAAAAAATTCCCTCCGGTAATAGTATCAAGAACATAACGGTGCCGAGGAGTAATGCCTACATAAAAAATGCAAAGAAGAACGGAAGTAGATTGCTTCCTAGTAGATTTATTTTGAGCATTGCAAACTCTATACCAAGCATCTTTTAGATTTTCTCCCTCCCTTTGCTTAAAATTTAGAATTTCATTCTCGGGAGACAACAGAGAAGATAAGGGACTAGCCATAACGACAAGCAAGCAATTAACACAGAAGCAAAAAAAAAGCAAGCGGGCGAAAAGTGGCAAATAGAGAAAGAGAGGGAGGATAGAGAGAGAGAGGGGGGGCGAATAAAACGACAAGGGTGAAGTGGGGGAGAGGAAAACGAGAGGCAAATGGCAAATAATGTAATGCGGGAGATAAGGGTGTGTGATGGGTACTTGGTATGTTGACTTTTGCGTAGACCTCCCCGGCAACGGCGCCAGAAATCCTTCTTGCTACCTCTTGAGCACTGCGTTGGTTTTCCCTGAAGAGGAAGGGATGATGCAGCAAAGTAGCGTAAGTATTTCCCTCAGTTTTTGAGAATCAAGGTATCAATCCAGCAGGAGGCTACGCGCGAGTCCCTCGTACCTGCACAAAACAAATAAATCCTCGCAACCAAAGCAAATAGGGGTTGCCGATCCCTATAAGGCCACTTACGAGAGTGAGATCTGATAGATATGATAAAGATAATATTTTTGGTATTTTTTTGATAAAGATGCAAAGTAAAATAAAGGCAAAGTAAATAACAAAGGAAATAACTAAGTAGTAGGGGATTAATATGATAAAGATAGACCCGGGGGCCATAGGTTTCACTAGCGGCTTCTCTCGAGAGCATAAGTACTCTATGGTGGGTGAACAAATTACTGTTGAGCAATTGACAAAATTGAGCATAGTTATGAGAATATCTAGGCATGATCATGTATATAGGCATCACGTCTGAGACAAGTAGACCGACTCCTGCCTGCATCTACTACTATTACTCCACTCATCGACCGCTATCCAGCATGCATCTAGAGTATTAAGTTAAAAATAGAGTAACGCCTTATGCAAGATGACATGATGTAGAGGGATAGACTCATGCAATATGAAGAAAACCCCATCTTGTTATCCTCGATGGCAACAATACAATACGTGCCTTGCTGCCCCTACTGTCACTCGGAAAGGACACCGCAAGATTGAACCCAAAGCTAAGCACTTATCCCATTGCAAGAAAGATCAATCTAGTAGGCCAAACAAAACTGATAATTCGAAGAGACTTGCAAAGATAACGAATCATACACAAAAGAATTCATAGAAGATTCAAATATTGTACATACATAGACTTGATCATAAACCCACAATTCATCGGTCTCAACAAACACACCACAAAAAGAAGATTACATCGAATAGATCTCCACAAGAGAGGGGGAGAACATCTTCATTGGAGAGGCTATGGTGTTGATGTACAAGCCCTCCGTGATCGATGCCCCCTCCGGCGGAGCTCTAGAACAGGCCCCAAGATGGGATCTTGTGGATACAGAAAGTTACGGCAGTGGAATTAGGGTTTTGGCTCCGTATTTGATCGTTTGGGGGTACGTGGATATATATAGTAGGAAGGAGTACGTCGGTGGAGCAACAAGGGGCCCACAAGGGTGGAGGGCACGCCTGGGGTAGGCAGGCGCGCCCCCTACCTTGTGGCCTCCTGTTTCCTTTCTTGATGTAGGGTCCAAGTCTCCCGGGTCTTATTCGTTGAGAAAATCACGTTCCCGAAGGTTTCATTCCGTTTGGAGTCTGTTTGATATTCCTTTTCTTCGAAACCCTAAAACAGGAAAAAAACAGCAATTCTGGGCTGGGCCTCCGGTTAATAGGTTAGTACCAAAAATAATATAAAAGTGGATAATAAATCCTAATAATGTCCAAAACACTAGATAATATAGCATGGAGCAATCAAAAATTATAGATACGTTGGAGACGTATCAGAACCCAAAGCTAAGCACTTATCCCATTGCAAGAAAGATCAATCTAGTAGGCCAAACCAAACGTATAATTCGAAGAGACTTGCAAAGATATCAAATCATGCATATAAGAATTCAGAGAAGAATCAAATAATATTCATAGATAATCAAGTCATAAACCCACAATTCATCGAATCTCGGCGAACACATCGCAAAAAGAGTTACATCGAATAGATCTCCAAGAAGATCGATGAGAAATTAGTATTGAGATCCAAAGAGAGAGAAGAAGCCATCTAGCTAATAACTATGGACCCGAAGGTCTGTGGTAAACTACTCACAAATCATCGGAGAGGCTATGGTGTTGATGTAGAAGCCCTCCGTGATGGAATCCCCCTCCGGTGGAGCGCTGGAAAAGGCCCCAAGATGGGATCTCACGGGTACAGAAAATTGCGGTGGTGGAAAAGGTGTTTCGTTGCTCTCCCCGAAGGTTTTAGGGTAAAAGTATATATAGGCAAAATAAATAGGTCGGTGGAGCTGCGAGGGGCCCACGAGGGTGGGGGCGCGCCCTCCTGCCTCGTGGCTCCCTCGCTGCTTCCTTGACGTCCACTCCAAGTGTCTTGGATCACGTTTGTTCCAAAAAAGATCCTCGCGAAGGTTTCATTCCGTTCGGATTTCGTTTGATATTCCATTTCTGCGAAACACTGAAATAGGCAAAAAAAAACAGCAATTTGCACTGGGCTTTGGGTTAATAGGTGAGTCCCAAAAATAATATAAAAAGGTATATTAAAGCCCATTAAACATCCAAAATAGATAATATAATTGCATGGAACAATCAAAAATTATAGATACGTTGGAGACTATCAAGCATCCCCAAGCTTAATTCCTGCTTGTCCTCGAGTAGGTAAATGATAAAAATAGAATTTTTGATGTGGAGTGCTCCCTAACATAATTTTCAATGTAATTCTCTTTATTGTGGCGTGAATATTCAGATCCGAAAGATTCAAGATAAAAGTTTAATATTGACATAAAAATAATAATACTTCAATCATACTAACTAAGCAATTATGTTTTCTCAAAATAACATGGCCAAAGAAAGCTATCCCTACAAAATCATATAGTCTGACTATGCTCTATCTTCATCACACAAAATATTTAAATCATGCACAACCCTGATGACATGCCAAGCAATTGTTTCATACTTTTGATGTTCTCAAACTTTTTCAATCTTCACGCAATACATGAGCGTGAGCCATGGATATAGCACTATAGGTGGAATAGAATGGTGGTTGTGGAGAAGACAAAATGGAGAAGATAGTCTCACATCAACTAGGCGTATCAACGGGCTGTGGAGATGCCCATCAATAGATATTAATGTGATTGAGTAGGGATTGCCATGCAATGGATGCACTACAGCTATAAAGTATGAAAGCTCCACGAAAGAAACTAAGTGGGTGTGCGTCCAACTTGCTTGCTCACGAAGACCTAGGGCATTTTGAGGAAGCCCATCATTGGAATATACAAGCCTAGTTCTATAATGAAAAATTCCCGCTGGTATATGAAAGTGACAACACAAGAGACTCTCTATCATGAAGATCATGGTGCTACTTTGAAGCACAAGAGTGGAAAAAGGATAGTAGCATTGCCCCTTCTCTCTTTTTCTCTCACTTTTTTATTTGGCCCTTTTCTCCCTTTTTATGGCCTCTTTTTTTTTCCGGAGTCTCATCCCGACTTGTGGGGGAATCATAGTCTCCATCATCCTTTCCTCACTGGGACAATGCTCTAATAATGATGATCATCACACTTTTATTTACTTACAACTCAAGAATTACAACTCAATACTTAGAACAAAATATGACTCTACGTGAATGCCTCCGGCGGTGTACTGGGATGTGCAATGAATCAAGAGTGACATGTATGGAAAATTATGAATGGTGGCTTTGCCACAAATACGATGTCAACTACATGATCGTGCAAAGCAATATGACAATGATGGATCGTGTCATAATAAATGAAACGATGGAAAGTTGCATGGCAATATATGTCGGAATGGATATGTAAATGCCATAATAGGTAGGTATGGTGGCTGTTTTGAGGAAGGTAAATGGTGGGTTTATGGTACCAGCGAAAGTTGCGCGGTACTAGAGAGGCTAGCAATGGTGGAAGGGTGAGAGTGCGTATAATCCATGGAACATTAGTCATAAAGAACTCACATACTTATTGCAAAAATTTATTTTTTTGTCAAAATGAAGTATTACGCGCATGATCCTAGGGGGATAGATTGGTAGGAAAAGACCATCGCTCGTCCCCGACCGCCACTCATAAGGAAGACAATCAAAAAATAAATCATGCTCTGACTTCATCACATAAGGGTTCACCATACGAGCATGTAACGGGAATCACAAACTTTAACACAAGTATCTCTCAAATTCACAATTACTCAACTAGCATGACTCTAATATCACCATCTTCATATCTGAAAACAATCATAAAGAATCAAACTTCTCATAGTATTCAATGCACTTTTTGTGAAAAAATTTTATCATACCCATCTTGAATGCCTATCATATTAGGACCAATTTCATAACCAAAGCAAATTACCATGATGTTATAAAAGATTCTCAAAATAATATAAGTGAAGCATGAGAGATAAATAATTTCTACTAAATGAAACCACCACCGTGCTCTAAAAATTATAAGTGAAGCACTAGAGCAAATTTATCTAGCTCATGATATAAGTGAAGCACATAGATGTCGGGACCCCGATCCTAAGTCACACCGATCTAGCATGTAACACTTCATATCACTTTGCGGCCTCACGCACGGTATTCCCACAGGTGCCACCTTACCTGGCCCGGGACCGTTTGCGCCTTTTGGCTCACGTATATGATAGTGTCGCTAGCATCCATATGACAGAGAACCCGGGCCGACATGACTAGTCGTGAACCCAAAGTAGCACTAACTTACAGGGACATGCATACATGAATCAACCTCGAGCATGTCGGTCAACAGCGTATGAATCCGGGCTGTAGCACTAGGCTAACAGGACTCCGGGAACCCGGGCTGTAGCAGGCTAGACAGGACTCCGGATATCACCGTGTGACATTTCCCCGAAGGGACAAACACAGGAACGAAGTGAATCACATGCCGGCTAGTCAAGTGTTCCCGAGAAGTAGTGCTGGGCTAGCAGGACTCCGGTGAACCAGGCTGTAGTGGACTACTATGGCACATGGAAGCACAAGACTACATTTCCCCATAAGAGAGGCTATCAGAGGTAAACAACTAGGTTGTCGGATCCCACACATAGCAATACACGTTACACGTACGCATAACATGCAAGTATGTGCTGTGCATCATGGCATCACAACATGTCACACCCTGATTTTCATGCCACAACACTTAAGCTAATAAATCATGATAAAATGTGGTTTGACAAAAACTTTTGAGTGTTTTGGACCTTGCCTTCTTTGGATTTTGTCTGTTGTTTGCAAGTGCTCTAAAAATCAAATAAATCCTCCAACTCCTATACTTCATCTCCTTGCTCCAAACTCTTGAACCAATGATCATGCCATGTGTATAGGACATAAAAATAATTTCTTACAAAAATAATTTGGCCAAATAGTATTTTCAAAAAAATTAGTTTTCCAAAAACCCCTGAATTGAGGTTTGCACTGCAAGTACTTAATTAAGGGCAGTAAAAATCTTTCTAAAAATATTCTTGACTCCTATTAGATATAGGATACCTAGAAACCACAAAAATATAATTTTAAATGTTATTTTGCTATTTTATTTAAAGGCTTTTTCTTAAGGCCAGAAATGGTCTTTAATAGGTTAAAATTATTTTAAAGCTTTAAAAATATTTGAGAAAAATTAGGGAGACTCAATGGACATATATTTTCCATATATATGAGTTTCAACACATGGTCATGATCAAAATATTGGACAAAACCTCTCAAAAACCATTTCTGCTCATTTCAAGGATTTGAAATATTTCTACAGGAAATATTTTCATAAAAATCCAAGAAAATTCTAACATGTCACATATGACATTTTTGATGATCTTGCCAAGTACCATGTCATGGAGAATAGTATAACCCCATGAAACCCTCTCAAAACCACTTTTGTCCTTTTTCAAGTTTGAACATTTTTGCACTGTCAAACATGCCCAAATGCTCTCAAACTTGGTGCACATGCTCAAATGGTGTAATAATGCATCTAGACCAAATGGCACAAGTTGGAGAGAATGTTATCTTGATCAAAGTACCCCAAAACCCTTTCTGTACAGAACAAAATTTGAACAACTCTACATTGCCAAGTGTGTCCTTTTGATCTGAATTTTTGTGGACATGTTCAAATCCTCAAATGATGACACTACACAAAGTGGTGCATCAAGGAGAATAGAGTTGCATGACTAAATCTTGGTAAAGCCATTTCTGCTGATTTCTAGGGTTTACAAAAGTTGCATTGGCAACTTCCTCAAAATGGACTCAAACTTGGTGGTCAACCTCAATTATGTGTGACACTTGATCCTGTTAATTATCATGTCAAGTGGAGTTAATTTGCTTTCCCAAATTTGCATCAAACACCTTCTGGAACTTTTCAAAAATCACCATTTTGACCACTTACACTATTTTCCTTGAGCTCAACTTTTTACCACATCTCCTCCTAGTCTTCTCCTATCTCCAGTAACTCTTCCCTGGCCTCAGCTCAATGATTGAGGGGTGAAACACCCCCATTTACCCTTCTGGACAGCAGCATTCTTCTCCTTTCTCACCTCCCTCCTCATTCCAGTGGCCCTCCATGGCATCCAATGCTTCCTCCCCTTTCTTTACTCCCTCCTAGAGCTACCAGACATTAGTGGCCGCGCCCACAAGGCATATAAAATGCCATGGCATGCCATTTGGGCGCTCTAGAGCGCGCTACAGTGCACTCCCGCACTGTAGCCACCCCCTGCCAAGCACCTCCGGCCACCTCGGGCCTCCCCAGCGCGCCCGACGATGCTCCTCGGCGTCCTCAACACGCCACGGCATGGTACCCCTCCTCCTTCTCCCTCCTCCTGCCTCCTCTCGCACGCGCACCGGCCGCCCGAGCGCTCCAATGGGCAGCCTCACACGCGCGATGCCTGGCACTTCCCCGCTCCTTCTATCCCTTCCCCTGGTCGTAGACCTCCTCCAGTAACGCCTCGGACACGCCCACATGAGCCCCCGTGACCTGCAGCAACAGCAATAGCCTCGCCAGCGCACTAGACCACGGTGAGCCACGGGTCGGCTATATAAAGCCGCCCCAGGCCCCCTATGGATCTCCTTCGCTCTCTCTCCCTCCCAGCGACCCCCTGGACCAACCCACTCCCCTCCTCGCAGTCTCCATCCGCCACCATGGACGGAGCCTTGCCATCGGCCTCCGCCTAAATTCGCACCCGCCACTCCTCCTCCTCCCCTCTAGACTGCACTAGAGCACCTACACCATCACCATGAGCCCCTCCCGTGCTTCTCCCCCTCCTCCCCGTGGCTGTTCCATCGAGCTGCATCACCACCGTCTGCCTGGTCCGCCGCGGTCGACGCCTTGCTCGACTCGGTGCCCCTGGGCGACTGTGCCACCCACGGTTGGACACGGCCGGGTCCCCTGAGCACGCCGGTGGGCAGAACATCGCCGGAGACGCCCTGTAGTGCCGGCGACCGGCGTCGAGAGCCTCATCTGTCTCCTGTCACACCCGCGCGGGAGGTGGAGGACGAACCTGACAGGAGGGCCCCGCCTCGTTAAGTGGACACGGGCTATGCCCGCTGACGCCTTCGCTCGGGGAAGGCGTATTTCCCCTGAGTACGCCTCCTGCGTCGACCGCCCGCGCGCAGCCGTGCAGCTGGGCTGGCCCATGCCTATCTCTCGCCCAGTGCGCAGAATAAGGGTATGGTCATTTTCTTATTTTCTTTTCCCAGATAATTAGTAAAATCTCCCAAATATTCATATTACCTCCAAATTTGATGATTCAAATTTCTAGTAGTTTCTAAAATCATGCCCTATCTCATGGTGCTATTTGCACATTTTTCCACAAGTATCTATTTCACAAATAATTATCAAATCTCATTTTTCCATTTCTGTCATAAACTTTAGAAAATCACAGAGGGCTCAAATTTGATCCAAATGCCATGATTCAAATTCCTAGATGCTTCTAAGTTCATAACTTAGCTTATGAACATTTTTATTAATACTTTCTGTCCCACATAAAATAATGAGCCATTTCTTCATATTTGTCAACTTTGCAAATTCATAGCAAATTCATTTGAACTCCAAATCCAGTGAAGCCAACTCCCAGATGCTTCTAAAATCATGATTTGTTAAATGGGTGCCTTTTCTCATTTTTCAAAAATATGTTTCTGTACACTTCTTGCAAATCCATAAACCCCTTGATTCCATCATATAAAAACGTTTAGAAATATTCACTTATCCAATTGCATTGAAATCACTTTGGTCATTCGTCATATGACCAGAGGTATCCTAGAAAAGTCCAAGTCACATTTTTAGAGCACTTTTATTTTCTACCTTGTTGTGTTGCTTATTGTGGTTGCTTTTGACGATAGTTGACGAAGTAGATGAAATGCTCGGAGTTGGACCAGAGATACTTGAAGACCTCGAAGTCTTTGTTAAAACAGTCAAGCAGCCCTTTGACCATGTCTATGAAACCCTTTTTATGAATTTCATATAGCACCATACTGTTGTTGCAGCGGAATCATGATGAGGAGGTAACCACTTTGATGGGTTGCCTCTGTTACTTTCTCATTGATACTTGCATTGTGCATGACCCTACCTCCTTATGAGGGTTATGCCGGTGGGAGTAGATAGGATGCTAAAGTAGTTGCTATGCAAAAAGGGATGGGAATATGCACGGTGATGGAGACATAGTATTTTCAAAAGACTTTTCGAAAACCCCCATCGGGTGCCACTTATGCCCGGAGGAGATGATGAGATGGGTAACCACTTGATGACGAAGTGGTGTACTGAGGCAAGGGTGTGTGTTGTTTTCAAAAACGGATTAGATTTAAGATTTTTCGACTGTCCGAAACTTACATGCGCAACCACTCTACCCTTATATGGGAAAGGGCATTATTAATTACCTAGGCCGATACTAGCTCAGAGCCCACATTACTAGGGACGGGAGAGTTGTTGGTGCGCTCTCTCGGGACGGGGTCGTGCCAGGTAGGGCGGCCATGACTGTTTTCACAGGGCACCGGATACACCGTTGTGTCCCCTCTCGGATGTTACGATCTCGAGTGAGTCTCGTACGTATGATGTACATCGTGAGGATATGGAACAACGAGTGGACTCCTTGTTAGTGTCGTCTAGGGAAAGATAGTGATCGGGTGCTTACCCCGGGTACTTGAGGTACCGTGGGTCGTGGATGACACGGAAGTTCCCCGGATCTTGTGGGTATAGTGTGCAACCTCTGCAGAGTGTAAAACTATTCGAATAGCCGTGTCCATGGTCAAGGACAGTTGGGCGGTGCTGCTTAAACTACGTCCACTTGTTTACATACCAGTGTGTCTATGTGGGAGGAACTACTTGGGTCAAGTCAAAGGACTTGACATGATTGAGTTGGGTTGATGCCCACTCTATTTATGTTGATATCTAGAACCTGTCCTCATGGTTAATTGAATTCTCCTGATGCATGTCTTACAAGTTGTTGAACATGTCATTGCACTCAAAACTAGCTTTCCGCAAAAATTTACCTATATCATGCATTGTTGTATCTTGAACCAAAACATGGGTTGCTTGCGAGTACATTCAAAGTACTCATTGGCTTGCCACTGGTTACTTTATTGGCCAGGCATGAAAGAACATGATATGAAGAAGAATACTTCGGTGACGAACATGCGAGCTAGGACGCTTCCCAGTCAGAATGCCTGTAGGGTTAAGGCAGATGGCATGGGTCCAAGTTATCGACGAAGATTTCCGCTGCAAAGTTATACTCAAGACTGGACCATAATGATCATAATTTATGTAAGACGGTATGTATGGATGTAAGACTCTTGTTATTCAGCTTCTGTATGTTCAGTGAGCATTGATCTCTGGGATCACTGTACACGTGCATTCGGTGATCACGACTTATGAGTCGGGGTCCCCACAGAGCTGGTATCAGAGCCATCCTGACTGTAGGAAGCCTTAGTTAGCATGGTCGTTAGATAGGGTAAAATTATTTCTAAAACTATTACTAGTTTTCAAAACTATCTATACTTCTCTTCCCTTCCCAGTTTTTCAAAAACTAAGGTATACTTTCCCCATCAATCTCTTCCCTTCAAAACTATTGCAAACGGTCGCTAGCACCCTCAAGCCCCTGACCACGGGATTCCTTGTAATTCTCGTGGATAGACTAGAAGGAGTACACCTTGCCAAATACTCACCCAGCTCTTCTGAACCCAAGATTCGCGACACCACAACAAGACGATGCCAACAGAAGATACGCCTTTGAAGAATGAGGACATGAAGACCCAGAGGATGGTGGCACCTTTGAATTTGCCCCAGGATGATGCAACCTTGTCCTATGACGATCAGGGTGTAAGATATGCAAGACCATGATAGACATCGCTAATAGAGCAATCATGTCCTTACCATTTTTGTATCGGCAACCACCGGTGGATGAGAACCTCGCCATTTGGCCCGCCTCACTATAGTGAGCAGGAAAACGATTCTCTTCATCCCCCGCTCTTGGTGTCGATGTTTTCATCAATGTAAAAGGCATGTTGGACCTCTACTATGCCTTGTTAATGTCATTGCATAAAGAATTACCTACTTGGTACCATCGATGCCTTAGAACACAAAAAGGGATCGTCATGATTAAGAAGACAACAGAAGACCGAGTCAATGCCTGCTGCGAGGAGCCACCTTCACCCCATCACTTCAACAGGCGAGAAGTTGTTGAAGAATCTTCAGGCCCAACCCGGATCGTTTCATCAAACAACTACAAGAGACATAGCGACACCTAAGGAAAACCCAGAAGACTGCATGAGGCACGGAGCAAAGGACGACTACTAAAAATCCGAGAACCCCTAGGGTAGGATGAGTCGTGTACCCCCTATGCGCAGTCGAGTCCGTATGATGGGTCGAATAGAACCATGATTGTGTTTTGCTTACTTTTACTTGTTTGTGTTTTGATATCAGTCGCCCTTTTTGCCCTAGGCAACAAGTACGCAACTATATCACCTGCCTTATTTTGTTGTTTGTGTTTGGCCCTTTTTGACACTTGTTTGTTTGCACCTGCACTATAGAACCCCCTTTAGGCATCCCCCTTTATGCTACTTATCCCTCTCATCTCTCTCCTCAACTGAAGGCCAGCAAGACAAGATACACCAAGGATTCTACCTCGGCGACCAACTAGCACTGAAGAACTTTTCTACAGCCTCCTCGACCAAGTAAAACCCCGTAGAGTTATGTTTAACCCCCTAGACTAGAAACCCATTCCTAGACCCTTCGAGACTTCACGAGATTTGGATTTAAGTAGGTGATCCTAGTTGAGTATAGATGCTGAGTAAGTCTACATGGTTCGGAGTAAATTGGATTTAGACCGATGATCCCGATCATGATACCATGTTTCTTGGAGGGCAATAAACTAGGAGATTGGAATTGATTTAAGGATCTATACAAGCTGGAGGTTGGAAGTTACTTGACCCCGATAATGGGAATTGGTGGACTGACTATAGTAAAGATAACCCTTTTCAAGTATTTGAGGATTATAGGACATTAGAAGATTATGTGGGACACCATAAACATTGGATTTGTAGAATTAATGGATTATGTGGTGATTAATGAAAGTTAATGGGCTATTGAAGTTGATTCATAGGAAGGAAACAAGATCTTGGAGTGGCTTACGACGTGTTTCCTTAGGATAGAGATGCTTAATCATGGACCTTGGATCAATAGACTGAGCACTTGGATTGTGGTGATTAAATTCAAGCTTAGCAGCTTATATGCTCTACCCATGGATTTTTAGGGGTAGCCATACATATGAGTTTGGGAATCGTAGACATATATGATTTTGTTAGACCTCCTCTTGGGAGTCATGAGGACTGGAGTTGACCTATACGAAATGATGCTTTCAGCGATATAAAGTGATCTGTTTGGAGGACTAGATAGAACAATTGGCATCTCAGGAATTGTGCTCAAGGATAAGATGATAAATGTTCACTCGCACACTAGAATCCTTGAAACCCTTAAGCCCTACCAAGCCACAACATGGTCGGATCCTGACCTTGGGCTTTGTCTCTAGATCAATAAGACCTTGGCCAATGCTCAATCGTGACCATCACCAATGCCTCAGCCCACTTTACGTACCACATAGACTTCATGGAGTGCTTGGACAAGTTAGTTGTCATCTTTCTTTGATGACATACTTGTCTACCCGAAGACGGAAGAATCGTTGAGCTGGTCAAGGAACATCTGAAGATCGTCATGTCTAGGAGGAAGAACTACACCAACCACCATCTTCAAGAAGTATACCTCCGCATCAAAGACTAGGCATATTTGCAAACCACTTCTCTCGGAGGAACCAAGCATTTCCATGTCAAAGGGAAGCTCACAGCAAGATTTATCGGCCCTCTCCAAGATCACTGCAAGACGAAGAATAGACGGCTACCAGCTAGAGTTATCACCTGAGTTACCCACTGTGCACAACGTTTTTCTACACGACACCACTCCGGAAACGTTTCCAACTTCGTAACTAGCCCGACCTCTACAAGGACATCGATCACCGAGCCATCGACCTCCAGCCCAATATGACCTATGCGAGAGACCCCAATTGCAATCTGGATCAAGCAGGACGACAAACACGAAGCCACGCCATCGAGTACTTCAGGGTTCAGTGGAGCACCAAACGGAAGCAGAAGCAGTATGAGGACGTGAAGAGTACCCCAAATCCAAGTTTCCGTATTCCTTTCCGCGCCTAGTCTGGGAATCTCGGGGACGAGATTCTTGTAAGGGGGGTAGGTCTGTCACACCGTGATTTTCATGCCACAACACTTAAGCTAATAAATCATGATAAAATGTGGTTTGACAAAAACTTTTGAGTGTTTTGGACCTTGCCTTGTTTGGATTTTGTCTGTTGTTTTCCAGTGCTCTAAAAATCAAATAAATCCTCCAACTCCTATACTTCATCTCCTTTCTCCAAACTCTTGAACCAATGAGCATACCATGTGTATAGGACATAAAAATAATTTCTTACAAAAATAATTTGGCCAAATAGTATTTCAAAAAAAATCAGTTTTCCAAAAACCCCCGAATTGAGGTTTGCACTGCAAGTACTTAATTAAGGGCAGTAAAAATCTTTCTAAAAATATTCTTGACTCCAATTAGATATAGGATACCCAGAAACCACAAAAATATAATTTTAAATGTTATTTTGCTATTTTATTTAAAGGCTTTTTCTTAAGGCCAGAAATGGTCTTTAATAGGTTAAAATTATTTTAAAGCTTTAAAAATATTTGAGAAAAATTAGGGAGACTCAATGGACATATATTTTCCATATATATGAGTTTCAACACATGGCATGATCAAAATATTGGACAAAACCTCCCAAAACCATTTCTGCTCATTTCAAGGATTTGAAATATTTCTACAGGAAATATTTTCATAAAAATCCAAGAAAATTCTAACATGTCACATATGACATTTTTGATGATCTTGCCAAGTACCATGTCATGGAGAATAGTATAACCCCATGAAACCCTCTCAAAACCACTTCTGTCCTTTTTCAAGTTTGAACATTTTTGCACTGTCAAACATGTCCAAATGCTCTCAAACTTGGTGCACATGCTCAAATGGTGTAATAATGCATCTATACCAAATGGCACAAGTTGGAGAGAATGTTATCTTGATCAAAGTACCCCAAAACCCTTTCTGTCCAGAACCAAATTTGAACAACTCTACATTGCCATGTGTGTCCTTTTGATCTAAATTTTTGTGGACATGTTCAAATCCTCAAATGATGACACTACACAAAGTGGTGCATCAAGGAGAATAGATTTGCATGACTAAAACTTGGTAAAGCCATTTCTGCTGATTTCTAGGGTTTACAAAAGTTGCATTGGCAACTTCCTCAAAATGGACTCAAACTTGGTGGTCAACCTCAATTATGTGTGACACTTGATCCTGTTAATTCTCATGTCAAGTGGAGTTAATTTGCTTTCCCAAATTTGCATCGAACACCTTCTGTCACTTTTCAAAAATCACCATCTTGACCACTTACACTATTCTCCTTGAGCTCAACTTTTTACCACATCTCCTCCTAGTCTTCTCCTATCTCCAGTAACTCTTCCCTGGCCTCAGCTCAATGATTGAGGGGTGAAACACCCCCATTTACCCTTCTGGACAGCAGCTTTCTTCTCCTTTCTCACCTCCCTCCTCATTCCAGTGGCCCTCCATGGCATCCAATGCTTCCTCCCCTTTCTTTACTCCCTCCTAGAGCTAGCAGACATTAGTGGCCGCGCCCACAAGGCATATAAAATGCCATGGTATGCCATTTGGGCGCTTTGGAGCGCGCTACAGTGCGCTCCCGCACTATAGCCGCCCCCTGCCAAGCACCTCCGGCCACCTCGGGCCTCCCCAGCGCGCCCGACGATGCTCCTCGGCGTCCTCAACACGCCACGGCATGGTACCCCTCCTCCTTCTCCCTCCTCCTGCCTCCTCTTGCACGCGCACCGGCCGCCCGAGCGCTCCAATGGGCAGCCTCACACGCGCGATGCCCTGGCACTTCCCCGCTCCTTCTCTCCCTTCCCCTAGTCATAGACCTCCTCCACTAATGCCTCGGACACGCCCACATGAGCCCCCGTCACCTGCAACAACAGCAACAGCCTCGCCGGCGCACTAGACCACGGTGAGCCACGGGTCGGCTATATAAAGCCGCCCCAGGCCCCCTATGGCTCTCCTTCGCTCTCTCTCCCTCCCAGGGACCCCCTGGACCAACCCACTCCCCTCCTCGCTCTCTCCATCCGCCACCATGGCCGGAGCCTAGCCGTCGGCCTCCGCCTAAATTCGCACCCACCACTCCTCCTCCTCCCCTCTAGACCGCACTAGAGCACCTACACCATCACCGCGAGCCCCTCCCGTGCTTCTCCCCCTCCTCCCCGTGGCTGTTCCGTCGAGCTGCATCACCACCGTCAGCCTCGTCCGCCGCGGTCGACGCCTTGCTCGACCCGGTGCCCCTGGGCGACCGTGCCACCCACGGTTGGACGCGGCCGGGTCTCCTGAGCACGCCGGTGGGCAGAACATCGCCGGAGACGCCCTGTAGCGTCGACGACCGGCGTCGAGAGCCTCCTCTGTCTCCTGTCACACCCGTGCGGGAGGTGGAGGACGAACTTGACAGGAGGGCCCCGCCTCGTTAAGTGGACACGGGCTCTGCCCGCTAACGCCTTCGCTCGGGGAAGGCATATTTCCCCCGAGTACGCCTCCTGCGTCGACCGCCCGCGCGCAGCTGGGCCGGCCCATGCCTATCTCTCGCCAAGTGCGTAGAATAAGGGTATAGTCTTTTTCTTATTTTCTTTTCCCAGATAATTTGTAAAATCTCCCAAATATTCATATTACCTCCAAATTTGATGATTCAAATTTCTAGTAGTTTCTAAAATCATGCCCTATCTCATGGTGCTATTTGCACATTTTTCCACAAGTATCTATTTCACAAATAATTATCAAATCTCATTTTTCCATTTCTGTCATAAACTTTAGAAAATCACAGAGGGCTCAAATTTGATCCAAATGCCATGATTCAAATTCCTAGATGCTTCTAAGTTCATAACTTAGCTTATGAACATTTTTATTAATACTTTCTGTCCCACGTAAAATAATGAGCCATTTCTTCATATTTGTCAACTTTGCAAATTCATAGCAAATTCATTTGAACTCCAAATCTAGTGAAACCAACTCCCAGATGCTTCTAAAATCTTGATTTGTTAAATGGGTGCCTTTTCTCTTTTTTCAAAAATATGTTTCTGTACACTTCTTGCAAATCCATAAACCCCTTCATTCCATCATATAAAAACGTTTAGAAATATTCACTTATCCTATTCCATTGAAATCACTTTGGTCATTCCTCATATGACCAGAGGTATCCTAGAAAAGTCCAAGTCACATTTTTAGAGCACTTTTATTTTCTACCTTGTTGTGTTGCTTATTGTGGTTGCTTTCGATGATAGTTGACGAAGTAGACGAAATGCTCGGAGTTGGACCAGAGATACTTGAAGACCTCGAAGACTTTGTTAAAACAGGCAAGCAGCCCTTTGGCCATGTCTATGAAACCCTTTTTATGCATGTCATATAGCACCATATTGTTGTTGCAACAGAATCATGATGAGGAGGTAACCACTTTGATGGGTTTCCTCTGTTACTTCCTCATTGATACTTGCATTGTGCATGACCCTACCTCCTTATGAGGGTTATGCTGGTGGGAGTAGATAGGATGCTAAAGTAGTTGCTACGCAAAAAGGGACGGGAATATGCACGGTGATGGAGACATAGTATTTTCAAAAGACTTTTCGAAAACCCCCATCGGGTGCCACTTATGCCCGGGGGAGATGATGACATGGGTAACCACTTGATGACGAAGTGGTGTACCGAGGCAAGGGTGTGTGTTGTTTTCAAAAACGGATTAGATTTAAGATTTGTCGACTGTCCCAACCTTACATGCGCAACCACTCTACCCTTATATGGGAGAGGGCATTATTGATTACCTAGGCCGATACTAGCTTGGAGCCCACATTACAAGTGAAGGGAGAGTTGTTGGTGCGCTCTCTCGGGACGAGGTCGTGCCAGGTAGGGCGGCCATGACTGTTTTCACAGGGCACCGGATACACCGTTGTGTCCCCTCTCGGATGTTACGATCTCGAGTGAGTCTCGTACGTATGATGTACATCGTGAGGATATGGAACAACGAGTGGACTCCTTGTTAGTGTCGTCTAGGGAAAGATAGTGATCGGGTGCTTACCCCGGGTACTTGAGGTACCGCGGGTCGTGGATGACACGGAAGTTCCCCGGATCTTGTGGGTAAAGTGTGCAACCTCTGCAGAGTGTAAAACTATTCGAATAGCCGTGTCCATGGTCAAGGACAGTTGGGCGGTGCTGCTTAAACTACGTCCACTTGTTTACATACCAGTGTGTCTATGTGGGAGGAACTACTTGGGTCAAGTCAAAGGACTTGACATGATTGAGTTGGGTTGATGCCCACTCTATTTATGTTGATATCTGGAACCTGTCCTCATGGTTAATTGAATTCTCCTGATGCATGTCTTACAAGTTGTTGAACATGTCATTGCACTCAAAACTAGCTTTCGGCAAAAATTTACCTATATCATGCATTGTTGTATCTTGAACCAAAACATGGGTTGCTTGCGAGTACATTCAAAGTACTCATTGGCTTGCCACTGGTTATTTTATTGGCCAGGCATGAAAGAACATGATATGAAGAAGAATACTTCGGTGACGAACATGCGAGCTAGGACGCTTCCCAGTCAGAATGCCTGTAGGGTTAAGGCAGATGGCATGGGTCCAAGTTATCGACGAAGATTTCCGCTGCAAAGTTATACTCAAGACTGGACCATAATGATCATAATTTATGTAAGACGGTATGTATGGATGTAAGACTCTTGTTATTCAGCTTCTGTATGTTCAGTGAGCATTGATCTCTGGGATCACTGTACACGTGCATTCGGTGATCATGACTTATGAGTCGGGGTCCCCACACAACATAACTCAAACTCATATAGATAAAGGCCCAGAAGAGCCACATAGCATTCAATACAAACAGGGGTCTCATGACCCATCATTCAGAGCATACAAGCAACAGAAGCATTACATGTCTGAGTACAGACAACTTCAAAAGGAAAAGACTAAGAAGCCTGACTAAACACGACCCTCCAAGGGTACAAGATCGTAGCTGGGATACAAGCTACTAGTCGAAGCCACTGGTGTAACGAACTACAAAACATAAATAAGCAAACGTGAGTACAAAGGTACTCAACAAGTCTTACATCGGAACTATCTACATACGCAACATTATCAACAAAGGGGGTGGTGGAGTTAACAGCAGCAAGCCAGCTTTGACTCAGTGGCTAGCCTATACTACGAGTATCAGAAACTTCTTTGAGGTGAGAAGACGCACACGAGTCCACATATTCACCATATCAATACTCCACTATGGATCCGTTCCCGTCTCCCTACGAGAAGGCCATCCATAGCACTCACGCTTATCTTGCGGATTTTAGAGTATCCACTTCAAGTTGTCTATGTACTACATAAGTCCTCCAAGTTTCCATATCCGAGGAAAACGGCTATTCGAATAGATAATGTTGACCCTGCAGGGGTGTACTTCGTCACACACGCTCTCGCCACTTATAGCCCTGTACACGTCACGTACCTCGGCAGCCTTCAAGCGGATGCTGGGCGAGGGTGTCGGCCACGACCTGACTAACCACATAAGTCTCTCGTCCAGGTTTATAGCCTATTCGGGTTCCATCCGCAAGGAGATCCGGCCGGTGTGTCGCTCATGGCCCCAAACGATGTGTGCAGGGTTCCCAAGCCCACCATCCGGGTGCCACTTGGTACACTGTGCCACGGTGCCTAGTCTATCCCAAGCCCGTCCCGTCGGACACCACCTGGTAGACAAGTAGCACTACCTACAAACGCCAGAAACTAGTTGCAACTCCTGGACAGAGATCAAGCGGATTAATAAGCCGAGAGGGGCCGGATAACCGGAACCCAGTGTGTGGTAGTAACTGGACTTGGATAACATACACAGAACTCAGTGCTTGAGGACGGTTCCAATGAGACAACCCACCATGTACTCCTACATGGCCTCTCATCGCTACCTTTACAAAAACGTGTTCACACACTTAGCCTTTATCGGTAGGACATGTTCACCACTCCGATTCATTCCCGATGAATCAGACCTGGCACAACTCTAAGCATAGCTGGCATAAAGAAAAACAAGCATGGATGAGCAGGCACATCAAGGCTCAAGCAACTCCTAGTCATGCTAGTGGGTTTCAACTATTTACTGTGGCAATGACAGGTCATGCAGAGGAATGGGTTCAGCTACCGCAGCAGAAAGTAGCAGTTTGAATCGTTTTTGTCCTAATGCAGTAAAAGCAGAAGGAGCGAGAGAGTGGGATTTATCGAGATGCTCAAGGTGGTTTCCTTGCCTGATAGATCCACGAAGAAGCACTGCTCCTCAGACAGGTACTCGGGACAACTTCCGGAGTAGAACCTATTGAGAGGGGATGGTGCCGGCAATCAATAAACAACCATATGCAACAATATGATGCATGAAGATGACATTTCAAAGATGCTATGATTTGCCCTAATGCATCTAGCATCAATTTGGTTGAAGTCCATATGTACCAAGGGTTCATATGCAAACCCCAAATTAAATATATAACATGTCATTATTACGTTTTCACTTATACAGCAAGTATAAGTTTGTTTTTCATGCATGAAACTAGCATAAATGGATTCCTTGCATTTTTCTCATGATTTTTCATATATAATTTATTTCATTTTGAGCTACGGTTTAATTTCTATGATTTTTAGAAGTTTTAACTACTTTATGAAATTTTCTGAATTAATTAAAATCCAGAAAAACAATTACTGCATCAGCGTGACGTCACAGAGGCGTCAGCCGGGCTGACCAGGTCAAACCTGACATGTGGGGGCCACACGTCAGTGATACTGGGTTAACCCCGGGTCAAACCCGCACTAACCAAGGTTTGACTTGGCTCTGGGGCCCACTGTCAGTCTCAGGGGGGGATTAGGCTGTGGAATTAGCGCTAATTAAGCTGCCACGTCATCCTCGCCAGAGTTCGGCCAGCGAGGACCAAACCGCGCGGCGGTGCTTCACCGGAATGCGCTACAGGCGGCGGGTGGACGCGCGAAGGCCACCAGAAGATAGCCCGCACACGCCCGCATCTAGCTGGCTGCTCGGGAGGCCACGGGGTCGCCGGAAACGACGGCCACGAACATGGAGGCGGCGGCCGGAGTTCGGTGGCGCACAAGCACGGGGCTACGGAGCACGAGGAGCCCGACTGGGGTTGTCTACGGCTTCCTGGCGTAACTAGGAGCACGACTGTGCGCTCGGGTGTGACTACCGCGAACTAAAGCGACGGCGGCGAAGAGGATGCCCGCGGTGAGCTCACGGCATGGTGGGGACCGGAGCTAGCTAGCATAAGCGAGAGAGGGAGGAGACGGGTTCGACGCAGAAGCTCACAGAGAGGCTACCGGAGGGGTCGGCGGGCGCGGGGATGACCGGTGGGCAGCGAATCGACGCCGAGGATCTCCGGGCACCGAGGTTGAAGAAGACGTCGAGGACAATGTTGTGGTGCTTCCCCGGTTGCTTGGCTCGGCGTGGATGAAGAAGACGACGGTGCAGAGCTCGAGGTCTCATCGGCAGGTAGTGGGGTGGCCGGTGGCCATTTCTACAGTGAGCGGCGGTCTCGGGTGTGCTCGGCGGCGCGAGGAAGAGGGGCCAGAGGAAGGGGACGAGGCAGAGGAAGGAGGGGAAAGTGAGAGGGGGTCGTCCTCATCTCCTGGGCGTGCAGGTGGACTCGGGGGAGGATAGCCAGCGCGAAGCAGGAGGTGGCGCGCTCGGCCGCGTGCGAGGTCTCTCCCTCTGCCTACTGGCAGAGGTTGAAGATGACTAGCAAGCCGCCAGGTGGGCTGGGCCGGCCAGTGGGCCGCCAGGTAAGTGGCCTGGGTAGGTGTTTTTCTTATTTCCTGTTTTCTTTTTCTATTTCTGACATTTATTTTGTATCCAAAAGAAATGTTAAAACAGTTCCATAAATGCTAAAAATATTTGTGGCATCTAGATATAATATTCCAGAGGCCCTTACCAATTCCCAACATTTTTGGAGCCATTAAAATATTTATATAATTTAAACAGCTCCAAATCAAATATTTATGCATTGATTCAAAAATCCAAAATGTGTAGTAAAAATGTGCATCACCTCTGGTTGTTGTTCCCAACATTATCCAAAGAGCATGAACATTTTTGAATAGCATTTTGGGTTCATTGAAAATCCATTTTAAAGTTGAACCTATTTGAATTTGCTCTGGTGCTAGGGTTTGAAACATCCCCATTTCAATTTCATTTGAAATTTAAACATGATGCACAAAGCAAGACTAGGACCATAACAGAACTAGGGATGTGACAACTCGCCCCCACTCGAAAAAATCTCGTCCCGAGATTCAGGAGTTGGCGGAAAGAAAGCGGGGTACTCAAGTCGAAGACGATCTTCTCGCTCCCAAGTAGCATCTCTCTCGGAATGATGGGACCACTGAACCTTGAGAAACTTGATGTTATGACGTCGAGTGATACGCTCTGCTTGATCCAGAATGCTAACGGGGTACTCTCGATAAGTGAGGTTATCTTGGAGATCAAGCGTTTCGTGGTCCACTCCGCGGATGGGATCCGAGAAGCAACGCCTGAGTTGAGAGATGTGGAAGACATCATGAACTCGAGAAAGATGTGGGGGTAGTTCCAACTGGTAGGCCACCTCTTCTCGTTTAGCGAGAATGCGAAAAGGACCGATGTAACGAGGAGCCAACTTGCCCTTGATACCGAAACGATGGGTACCCATCAAAGGAGTAACCCGAAGGTAAGCCTTGTCGCCAACTTCATAAGCCACTTCCTTATGACGACGGTCATACCGGCTCTTTTGACGAGATTGGGCTGTTTTCAAATTCTCACGAATGATGCGAACTTGCTCTTCTGCCTCCTGGATCATATCCGGTCCAAAGAATTGTCTTTCACCGGTTTCTGACCAGTTCAAAGGTGTTCGACATCTTCGTCCATACAGAATCTCGAAGGGTGCTTTCTTAAGACTGGATTGGTAGCTATTGTTATAAGCAAACTCGGAAAAGGGAAGACATTTCTCCCAATCCATACCGAATGAGATAACGCAAGCTCTAAGCATGTCTTCAAGAATTTGGTTGACCCTTTCCACCTAACCATTTGACTGAGGGTGGAAAGCGGTACTGAAAGAAAGATGGGTGCCCATGGCATTCTGGAAGCTTTCCTAGAAATGAGAGGTGAAAAGACTGCCACGGTCTGAATTAATCTCTAGTGGAACACCATGGAGCGAGCTGACTAGCAGTGATACTCTCTCGAACAGGTAGGAAGTGAGCCACTTTGGAGAGACGATCAGTGGCTACGAAGGTAGCATTATTTCCTTTCTTGGTCCTAGGAAAGCCGGTGATGAAGTCCATACCAACTTTGTCCCATTTCCACTCGGGAATAGCTAAAGGTTGAAGGGTGCCAGCAGGTCTCTGATGCTCTGCCTTAACGCGACGGCAAACGTCACAGTTGGCAATATACTGAGCGATTTCTCTCTTCATCCTAGTCCACCAGAACCTCTGGCGTAGGTCCTGATACATCTTTGTACTACCGGGATGAATCGTGAGAGGGGATTCATGGGCCTCCTTAAGGATCAGTTGCTGCATCTGTTGACATTTGGGAACCACCAAACGGTTACCAAAGTAAACAACACCTCGTTCATCCATAGAGAAACAGCCAGCAACTCCCTTGGAAATATTCTTCTTGATTCGGGAAATTCCCATATCATGCTTCTGAGCCTCTATGATCTGATCTGTAATGGTAGGTTTCGCCACCAAGGTAGAAAGGGAACCACGAAGAGCTATGTGAAGGTTAAGCTTACAGAATTCCTCATGGAGGGGTGGTTGACATTGTTGCAACATGAGGTTGTTGCAATAGGATTTATGACTTAAAGCATCAGCCATGACATTGGCTTTGCCTGGGGTGTAGGTGATTCCTAAGTCGTAGTCCGAGATCAACTCCAACCAACGTCTCTGTCTGAGATTCAGATCCAGTTGGGTGAAGATATACTTGAGACTCTGATGGTCAGTGTAGAATTCGCACCGGTTACCAAGAAGGTAATGTCGCCCAAGTCTTAAGTGCATAGACTACGGCTGCAAGCTCCAGATCATGTGTAGGATAATTTTCCTCATGTGGATGCAACTGTCGAGATGCATAGGCAATCACATGACGATCCTGCATAAGAATGCAACCTAGTCCTTGACGCGAAGCGTCGCAATATATAACAAAGTCTTCAGTGAAATCCGGTGGCACGAGTATGGGCACAGAAGTCAGGCGTCTTTTCAGTTCCTGAAAATTGTGCTCACACTGCGGGGTCCACTCAAACCTTTTATCTTTCTTGAGAAGCTCCGTGAGGGGTTTGGTCACTTTGGAGAAGTTTTCAATGAAGCGGTGACAATAACTGGCTAGACCAAGGAAACTCCTAACTTGTTTGACCGTTTCGGGTGGAGTCCAATCGAGAACGGCTTTAACTCTCTCAGGATTGACAGCAATGCCCTTACCAGAGATCACGTGGCCCAGATAGGTCACTTCTGGCAACCAAAATTCACACTTGGAGAACTTGGCATAAAGGCGGTGCTCTCTGAGTTTTCCTAACACAAGCCTAAGATGTTCGGCATGCTCTTCCTCGTTCCTCAAGTAAATAAGAATATCATCGAGACAAACCACGACGAACTTATCTAAGTACTCCATAAAGATCAAGTTCATCAAGCGGGAGAAAGTAGCTGGAGCATTGGTTAGGCCGAAAGACATCACGGTGTACTCGTATTGACCATAACGAGTGACAAAGGCCGTTTTGGGGATGTCCCCGTTTCTGATTTTGATTTGGTGGTAGCCTAACCTCAAATCCATCTTGGAAAAGACTGAGGATCCAGGAAGCTGATCATACAGGTCGTTGATCCTGGGGAGTGGATACTTGTTCTTTATCATGACCAAATTAACGGGACGATAATCTACAACCATCCGATCCGTACCATCCTTCTTCTTGACGAAGAGGACAGGACAAGCCCAAGGAGAAGAACTGGGACGGATGAAACCCTTTTGCAAGGACTCATCAAGTTGTTTCTTAAGCTCGGCTAACTCCAAAGGTGCCATCTTGTATGGTCTCCTAGAGATTGGAACAGTTCCTGGGATAAGTTCTATGACAAACTCTACATCTCTGTCAGGTGGGACACCTGGCAGTTCTTCTGGAAAGACATCCGGGAAGTCACGGACTACTGGAATATCTTCAAGGTCTGGAAGAGGACTGGGATTAAGAGAATAGAGTTAACGCCTTGCAACTCTAGTGGAGACAGTGACTATTTTGCCAGATGGATGTGTAAGTTGAACAGATCTAATGTAACAATCGATCTTGGCATGATGAGCTGTCATCCAGTCCATACCCAAGATGATGTTAATATCTGAGGACTTTAGAGATATCAAAGAAGCAAGGAATACCAGTGTGTCAACAAGGATTTCATTACCATGGCTTACCTTGGAGGTTTGCCATTTGGAACCAGGAGTCTGGATTATTAGTGGAGTCTGCATATCACAAAATGACATGTCGTGCAACCGAGCGTAACCTTCGGATATGAAGGAGTGGGATGCTCCAGTATCGAACAGAACTAAAGCTGGGTGACAATTGACAAGAAGCGTACCCAATATGACGTTGGGATCATCTTGAGCTTCTGTAGCTGAGACATGGTGCACACATGCTCGTTCAATGGAGGCTGGCTTGGTACTGATCATCTTGCTTGATGGCTTTTCACGGCCAACAGACCTCTCAGACTTGGGTGGAGTATAACTGGACCGAGGGCAGTCACGTGCGTAGTGCCCTGGTTCTCTGCAGGTGAAGCAAGTTCCTGAGGTAGGACGTGGACCTACATTGGCAAGTGGTCCACTGATAGGCCTGGGTGGAGCACGTTGCTGAGTTGGGTGAGGCGCCACATAGGATGGACTCGGTGCATATCGAGGTGGAAGAGCTGAGTTCGGAATACAAATCCGTCGCTTCTGAGAGCCAGAGCGGGAGGAAGAACCCAGATCACGGTTGTGCTTTCGAGACTCCTCGTAAGTGACTTGATGATGGGGAACGTAGCAGAAATTCAAAATTTTCCTACGTGTCACCAAGATCTATCTATGGAGAGACCAGCAACGAGGGGAAGGAGAGTGCATCTACATACCCTTGTAGATCGCTAAGCGGAAGCGTTCAAGTGAACGGGGTTGATGGAGTCGTACTCGTCGTGATTCAAATCACCGATGACCAAGTGCCGAACACACGGCACCTCCGCGTTCAACACACGTACAGCCCGGTGACGTCTCCCACGCCTTGATCCAGCAAGGAGAGAGGGAGAGGTTGAGGAAGACTCCATCCAGCAGCAGCACAACGGCGTGGTGATGATGGAGGAGCGTGGCAATCCTGCAGGGCTTCGCCAAGCATCACAGAAGAGGAGGGAGAGAGAGATGCAGGGCTGCACCAACGAGAGATCGAATCGCATGTATTATGGGCAGCCCTAGGCCTCATATATATAGGGAAGGGGAGGGGCTGCGCCCCCTCTAGGGTTCCCACCCCCTAGGGGGGCGGCAGCCCTAGATGGGGATCAAGGATGGCGGCCAAGAGGGGGAGAGGAGAGGGAGGCGCACCAATATGGGCCTTAAGGCCCATATCCCTTAGGGTTTGCCCCCTTTCCACCTCTTAGGCGCCATGGGCCCTTGTGGGAGGCGCACCAGCCCACTAAGGGGCTGGTCCCTCACCACTCTTAGCCCATGCAAGCCTCCGGGGTTGGCGGCCCCACTTGGTGGACCCCCGGGACCCTCCCGGTGGTCCCGGTACGTTACCGATAAACCCCGAAACTCTTCCGGTGACCAAAATAGGACTTCCCATATATAAATCTTTACCTCCGGACCATTCCGGAACTCCTCGTGACGTCCGGGATCTCATCCGGGACTCCGAACAACATTCGGTAACCACATACAAACTTCCTTTACAACCCTAGCGTCATAGAACCGGAAGTGTGTAGACCCTACGGGTTCGGGAGACATGCAGACATGACCGAGACGTTCTCCGGTCAATAACCAACAGCGGGATCTGGATACCCATGTTGGCTCCCACATGTTCCACGATGATATCATCGGATGAACCACGATGTCAAGGACTTAATCAATCCCGTATTCAATTCCCTTTGTCTAGCGGTACGATACTTGCCCGAGATTCGATCGTCGGTATCCTGATACCTTGTTCAATCTCGTTACCGGCAAGTCTCTTTACTCGTTCCGTAACACATCATCCCGTGATCAACTCCTTGATCACATTGTGCACATTATGATGATGTCCTACCGAGTGGGCCCAGAGATACCTCTCCGTTTACACGGAGTGACAAATCCCATTCTCGATTCGTGCCAACCCAACAGACACTTTCGGAGATACCTGTAGTGCACCTTTGTAGTCACCCAGTTACGTTGTGACGTTTGATACACCCAAAGCACTCCTACGGTATCCGGGAGTTGCACAATCTCATGGTCTAAGGAAATGATACTTGACATTAGAAAAGCTTTAGCATACGAACTACATGATCTTGTGCTAGGCTTAGGATTGGGTCTTGTCCATCACATCATTCTCCTAATGATGTGATCCCGTTATCAACGACATCCAATGTCCATGGTCAGGAAACTGTAACCATCTATTGATCAACGAGCTAGTCAACTAGAGGCTTACTAGGGACATGGTGTTGTCTATGTATCCACACATGTATCTGAGTTTCCTATCAATACAATTCTAGCATGGATAATAAACGATTATCATGAACAAGGAAATATAATAATAACTAATTTATTATTGTCTCTAGGGCATATTTCCAACAGTCTCCCACTTGCACAAAAGTCAATAATCTAGTTCACATCGATATGTGATTAACACTCAAGGTCACATCCCCATGTGACTAACACCCAAAGAGTTTACTAGAGTCAATAATCTAGTTCACATTTACCACGTGATTAAGACTCAATGAGTTCTGGGTTTGATCATGTTTTGCTTGTGAGAGAGGTTTTAGTCAACGGGTCTGAACCTTTCAGATCCGTGTGTGCTTTACAAATCTCTATGTCATCTCCTAGATGTAGCTACCACGTTCTATTTGGAGCTATTCCAAATAATTGTTCTACTATACGAATCTAGTTTACTACTCAGAATAATCTGGATTAGTGTCAAAGTTTGCATCGGCGTAACCCTTTACGACGAACTCTTTTACCACCTCCATAATCGAGAAAATTCCTTAGTCCACTAGTTACTAAGGATAACTTTGACCACTGTCCTGTGATCCGTTCTTGGATCACTCTTGTACCCCTTGACTGACTCATGGCAAGGCACACTTCAGGTGCGGCACACAGCATAGCATACTGTACAGCCTATGTCTTAAGCATAGGGGACGACCTTCGTCCTTTCTCTCTATTCTGCCGTGGTCGAGCTTTAAGTCTTAACTTCATACCTTACAACTCAGGCAAGAACTCCTTCTTTGACTGATCCATCTTGAACAACTTCAAGATCATGTCAAGGTATGTGCTCATTTGAAAGTACCATTAAGCATTTTGATCTATCCTTATAGATCTTGATGCTCAATGCTCAAGTAGCTTAATCCAGGTTTTCCATTGAAAACACTTTCCAAATAACCCTATATGCTTTCCAGAAATTCTACGTCATTTCCGATCAACAATATGTTAAAACATATACTCATCAGAAAATCTATAGTGCTCCCACTCACTTCTTTGGACATACAAGTTTCTCATAAACTTTGTATAAACCCAAAATCTTTGATCATCTCATCAAAGTGTACATTCCAACTCCGAGATGCTCACTCCAGTCCTCAGAAGGATTGCTGGAGCTTTGCATTAGCATCCTTTCAGGATTGACAAAACCTTTCGGTTGTATCACATACAACCTTTCCTCAAGAAAATCGTCGAGGAAACAATGTTTTGACATCCTATCTGCAAGATTTCATAAATAATGCAGTGACTGCTAATATAATACCAACAGACTCTTAGCATCGCTACGAGTGAGAAAATCTCACCGTAGTCAACTCCTTGAACTTGTTAGAAAACATCTTAACGACAACTCGAGCTTTCTTAATGGTGACATTTACCATCATTGTCCGTCTTCCTTTTAAAATCCATCTACACTCAACAGCCTTACGACCATCAAGTAGTTCTTCCAAAGTCTACACTTTGTTTTCATACATGGATCCTCTCTCGGATTATATGGCCTCAAGCCATTTATCGGAATCCAGGCCCACCATCGCTTCTCCATAGCTCGTAGGTTCATTGTTGTCTAGCAACATGACTTCCAAGACAGGATTACGTACCACTCTGAAGTAGTACGCATCCTTGTCATCCCACGAGGTTTGGTAGTGACTTGATCTGAAGTTTCATGATCACTATCATAAGCTTCCACTTCAATTGGTGTAGGTGCCACAGGAACAACTTCCTGTGCCCTGCCACACACTAGTTGAAGAGACGGTTCAATAACCTCATCAAGTCTCCACCACCCTCCCACTCAATTCTTTCGAGAGAAACTTTTCCTCGAGAAATGACCCGATTCTAGAAACAATCCCTTATTGCTTTCGGATCTGAGATAGGAGGTATACCCAACTGTTTTGGGTGTCCTATGAAGATGCATTTATCCGCTTTGGGTTCGAGCTTATCAGCCTGAAACTTTTTCACATAAGCGTCGTAGCCCCAAACTTTTAAGAAATGACAGCTTTGGTTTCTCTAAACCATAGTTCATACGGTGTCATCTCATCAGAATTACGTGGTGCCCTATTTAAAGTGAATGTGGTTGTCTTTAATGCCTAACCCATAAACTATTGTGGTAATTCGATAAGAGACATCATGGTATGCATCATATCCAATAGGGTGCAGTTATGATGTTCGGACACACCATCACACTATGGTGGTCCAGGCTGTATTAGTTGTGAAACGATTTCCACAATGTCTTAATTTTGTGCCAACTCATAATTCAGATATTCATCTCTATGATTATATCATAGATCTTTTATCCTCTTGTCACGACGATCTTTCAACTTCACACTGAAATTACTTGAACCTTTCAATAATTCAGACTCGTGATTCATCAAGTAAATGTACTCAACATCTACTCAAATCATCTGTGAAGAAAGAACATAACAATATCCACTACATGCCTCAGCACTCATTGGACTGCACACATCAAAATGTATTACTTCCAACAATTTGCTTTCTAGTTCCATTTTACTGAAACCGAGGCTTTCAGTCATCTTGCCCATGTGGTATGATTTGCATGCCTCAAGTGATTCAAAATCAAGTGAGTCCAAACGGTCCATTTGCATGGAGTTTCTTCATGCATACACACCAATAGACATGGTTCGCATGTCTCAAACTTTTCAAAAATGAGTGAGTCCAAAGATCTATCAACATGGAGCTTCTTCATGCGTTTTATACCGATATGACTTACGTGGCTGTGCCACAAGTAGGTGGTACTATCATTACTATCTTTTGGCATGAACATGTGTATCACTACGATCGAGATTCATTTTAGGCATGAGACCATTGAAGGTATTATTCAAATAAACAGAGTAACCGTTATTCTCCTTAAATGAATAACCGTATTGCGATAGACATAATCCAATCATGTCTATGCTCAACGCGAACACCAAATAACAATTATTTAGGTTTTAATACCAATCTCGATGGTAGAGGGAGCGTGCGATGTTTGATTATATCAACATTGGAAACACTTCCAACACATATCATCAGCTCACCTTTAGCTAGTCTCCGTTTATTCCGTAGCTTTTATTTCGAGTTACTAACACTTAGCAACCGAACCGGTATCTAATACCCTGGTGCTACTAGGAGTACTAGTAAAGTACACATTAACACAATGTATATCCAATATACTTCTATCGACCTTGTCAGCCTTCTAATCTACCAAGTATCTAGGGTAATTCTGCTCCAGTGGTTGTTCCCCTTATTACAAAAGCACTTAGTCTCGGGTTTGTGTTCAACCTAGGGTTTCTTCACTAGAGCAGCAGCTGAATTGCCGTGTCATGAAGTATCCCTTCTTGCCCTTGCCCTTCTTAAAACTAGTGGTTTCACCAACCATCAACAATTGATGTTCCTTCTTGATTTCTACTTTCGCGGTGTCAAAACATCGCGAATATCTCAAGGATCATCATATATATCCCTGATATATTATAGTTCAACACGAAGCTCTAGCAGCTTGGTGGTAATGAATTTGGAGAAACATCACTATCTCATCTGGAAGATCAACTCCCACTCGATTCAAATGATTGTTGTACTCAGACAATCTGAGCACAAGCTCAACAATTGAGCTTTTCTCCCTTAGTTTGCAGGCTAAGAAAATCGTCGGAGGTCTTATACCTCTTGACGTGGGCACGAGCCTGAAATCCCAATTTCAGCCCTCAAAACATCTCATATGCTTCGCGACGTTTCAAAACGTCTTCGGTGCCTCAACTCTAAACCGTTTAACTGAACTATCACGTAGTTATCAAAACGTGTATGTCAGATGTTCGCAACATCCACAGACAACGTTCGAGGTTCAGCACACTGAGCGGTGCATTAAAGACATAAGCCTTCTATGAAGCAATGAGGACAATCCTCGGTTTACGGACCTAGTCCGCATAATTGCTACTATCAACTTTCAACTAAATTTTCTCTAGGAACATATCTAAACAGTAGAACTGAAGCGCGAGCTACGACATAATTTGCAAAGATCTTTTTGACTATGTTCAGGATAATTAAGTTCATCTTATGAACTCCCACTTAGATAGACATCCCTCTAGTCATCTAAGTGATTACATGATCCGAGTCAACTAGGTCGTGCCTGATCATCACGTGAGACGGACTAGTCATCATCGGTGAACATCTTCGTGTTGATCGTATCTTCTATACGACTCATGCTCGACCTTTTGGTCTTCTGTGTTCCGAGGCCATGTCTGTACATGCTAGGCTCGTCAAGTTAACCCTAAGTGTTTTGCATGTGTAAAACTGTCTTACACCCGTTGTATGTGAACGTAAGGATTTATCACACCCGATCATCATGGCGTGCTTCGAAACGACGAACTGTAGCAACGGTGCACAGTTAGGGGAGAACACTTCTTGAAATTGTTGTAAGGGATCATCTTATTTACTACCGTCGTTCTAAGCAAATAAGATGTATAAACATGATAAAACATCACATGCAATCAAATAATAGTGACATGATATGGCCAATATCATATAGCTCCTTTGATCTCCATCTTGGGGCTCCATGATCATCTTGTCACCGGCATGACACCATGATCTCCATCATCATGATCTCCATCATCGTGTCTCCATGAAGTTGTCACGTCAACTATTACTTCTACTACTATAGCTAACGGTTAGCAATAAAGTAAAGTAATTACATGACGTTTATGTTGACACGCAGGTCATAAATAAATTAAGACAACTCCTATGGCTCCTGCCGGTTGTCATACTCATCGACATGCAAGTCGTGATTCCTATTACAAGAACATGATCAATCTCATACATCACATATATCATTCATCACATCCTTTGGCCATATCACATCACATAGCATATCCTGCAAAAACAAGTTAGACGTCCTCTAATTGTTGTTTGCATGTTTTTACGTGGCTGCTATGGGTTTCTAGCAAGAACGTTTCTTACCTACGCAAAGACCACAACGTGATATGCCAATTGCTATTTACCCTTCATAAGGACCCTGTTCATCGAATCCGATCCGACTAAAGTGGGAGAGACAGACACCCGCCAGCCACCTTATGCATCTAGTGCATGTTTGTCGGTGGAACCGGTCTCACGTAAGCATACGTGTAAGGTTGGTCTGGGCCGCTTCATCCCATGATGCCGCCGAATCAAGATAAGACTAGTAACGGCAAGCATATTGAACAAAATCAACGCCCACAACTACTTTGTGTTCTACTCGTGCATAGAAACTACGCATAAACCTGGCTCTGATACCACTGATGGGGAACGTAGCAGAAATTCAAAATTTTCCTACGTGTCACCAAGATCTATCTATGGAGAGACCAGCAACGAGGGGAAGGAGAGTGCATCTACATACCCTTGTAGATCGCTAAGCGGAAGCGTTCAAGTGAACGAGGTTGATGGAGTCGTACTCGTCGTGATTAAAATCACCGATGACCAAGTGCCGAACGCACGGCACCTCCGTGTTCAACACACGTACAGCCCGGTGACGTCTCCCACGCCTTGATCCAGCAAGGAGAGAGGGAGAGGTTGAGGAAGACTCCATCCAGCAGCAGCACAACGGCGTGGTGATGATGGAGGAGCGTGGCAATCCTGCAGGGCTTCGCCAAGCATCACAGAAGCGGAGGGAGAGAGAGATGCAGAGCTGCACCAACGAGAGATCGAATCGCCTGTATTATGGGCAGCCCTAGGCCTCATATATATAGGGAAGGGGAGGGGCTGCGCCCCCTCTAGGGTTCCCACCCCCTAGGGGGGCAGCAGCCCTAGATGGGGATCAAGGATGGCGGCCAAGAGGGGGAGAGGAGAGGGAGGCGCACCAATATGGGCCTTAAGGCCCATATCCCTTAGGGTTTGCCCCCTTTCCACCTCTTAGGCGCCATGGGCCCTTGTGGGAGGCGCACCAGCCCACTAAGGGGCTGGTCCCTCACCACTCTTAGCCCACGCAAGCCTCCGGGGTTGGCGGCCCCACTTGGTGGACCCCCGGGACACTCCCGGTGGTCCCGGTACGTTACCGATAAACCCCGAAACTCTTCCGGTGACCAAAACAGGACTTCCCATATATAAATCTTTACCTCCGGACCATTCCGGAACTCCTCGTGACGTCCGGGATCTCATCCGGGACTCCGAACAACATTCGGTAACCACATACAAACTTCCTTTACAACCCTAGCGTCATCGAACCTTAAGTGTGTAGACCCTACGGGTTCGGGAGACATGCAGACATGACTGAGACGTTCTCCGGTCAATAACCAACAGCGGGATCTGGATACCCATGTTGGCTCCCACATGTTCCACGATGATCTCATCGGATGAACCACGATGTCAAGGACTTAATCAATCCCGTATACAATTCCCTTTGTCTAGCGGTACGATACTTGCCCGAGATTCGATCGTCGGTATCCTGATACCTTGTTCAATCTCGTTACCGGCAAGTCTCTTTACTCGTTCCGTAACACATCATCCCGTGATCAACTCCTTGATCACATTGTGCACATTATGATGATGTCCTACCGAGTGGCCCAGAGATACCTCTCCGTTTACACGGAGTGACAAATCCCATTCTCGATTCGTGCCAACCCAACAGACACTTTCGGAGATACCTGTAGTGCACCTTTGTAGTCACCCAGTTACGTTGTGACATTTGATACACCCAAAGCACTCCTACGGTATCCGGGATTTGCACAATCTCATGGTCTAAGGAAATGATACTTGACATTAGAAAAGCTTTAGCATACGAACTACATGATCTTGTGCTAGGCTTAGGATTGGGTCTTGTCCATCACATCATTCTCCTAATGATGTGATCCCGTTATCAACGACATCCAATGTCCATGGTCAGGAAACCGTAACCATCTATTGATCAACGAGCTAGTCAACTAGAGGCTTACTAGGGACATGGTGTTGTCTATGTATCCACACATGTATTTGAGTTTCCTATCAATACAATTCTAGCATGGATAATAAACGATTATCATGAACAAGGAAATATAATAATAACTAATTTATTATTGCCTCTAGGGCATATTTCCAACACTTGAGCTGTCTCTGCATTAATGGCCTTGTTCACAAGAGCCTGGAAAGTATCACAATGATGCAGGTGGAGATCACGACGCAACTTAGGATTGAGACCCTTCCGGAACCTAGCCTGCTTCTTAGCGTCCGTGGTCACTTCTTCTGTAGCATAGCGGGCGAGGTTTCCAAACTCTCTACTGTAAGCATCAACAGGCAGCTTACCCTGGGTAAAACTACCGAACTCTTCCCTCTTGCGGTCAATGAGAGCCTGAGGAATGTGGTGCTCACGAAAAGCCTCGGTGAAATCTTTCCACGTAGGAAACTGGCCAGCTGGAAGCATAGCCTCATAGCTCTGCCACCAAATACTAGCAGGACCTTCCAGGTGATAGGTAGCATAGGTGACCTTGTCACCTTCAGCAACGTTTGCAGAATGCAACTTGTGAGTGATGCTTCGGAGCCAGTCATCTGCATCGAATGGCTCAATGGGGTGATGGAACGTGGGTGGTTTCAGACCAATGAAGTCGGTGATGGAAACCAACTTCTTACGCTGATGTGCGGTGTTCTGCTCAATCTGTGCCAGCAAGCGGTTAGTCTCACGCTTGTTCCTCTCGGATGCTAACAAGAACTCTGCCATCAAAGGCTGGTCAGGAGGATCCTCATCCCTACCATCTCCGTGATTCTTGCTATGAGCAACTGAACCTCGGTTAGCAGACGACATCCTAGCACAGGATCCAAGGAAACAAGGATGGAATTAGCATCAACATAAGGATGTGAAATGTAATGCAAAAGCATTATAAACTCTTGAAATCCTAGGACAATTTCGGTAGCATAATGGCTGTAAATGTTCAAAAGGGCTTTTGAGACATTCATTAGAGGAATAGCATAATCAACCAGCATCATAATATCAAGGTTCTGGGTCACACTGAGGACACACGGAAGTAGTAGAACTATACGGTGACACAACCCAACAATCCTAAGACTTTACGGTTTAGTAACATGTCAACCTGAGAGATAGAGGAGAAGCCTAGGCCTTAACCCTCATAGAAAATAAGAGGCTAACACAAAAAGAATGACATGAGGTAAAGGAGTAAAAAGAGCCTAACGTTCCCTTCCACAATCAATTCCCTTATATAACTAAAGCATTACTTGACTCAATTTCGACCAGTTTGGCTTGGTAATCCTACAGTCAGTCAGGCTCTGATACCAACACTGTCGGGACCCCGATCCTAAGTCACACCGATCTAGCATGTAACACTTCATATCACTTTGCGGCCTCACGCATGGTATTCCCACGGGTGCCACCTTACCTGGCCCGGGACCGTTTGCGCCTTTTGGCTCACGTATATGATAGTGTCGCTAGCATCCATGTGAAAGAGAACCCGGGCCGACATGACTAGTCGTGAACCGAAAGTAGCACTAACTTACAGGGACAGGCATACATGAATCAACCTCGAGCATGTCGGTCAACAGCGTATGAATCCGGGCTGTAGCACTAGGCTAACAGGACTCCGGAAACCCGGGCTGTAGCAGGCTAGACAGGACTCCGGATATCACCGTGTGACATTTCCCCGAAGGGACAAACACAGGAACGAAGTGAATCACATGCCGGCTAGTCAAGTGTTCTGGAGCAGTAGTGCTGGGCTAGCAGGACTCCGGTGAACCGGGCTGTAGTGTACTACTATGGCACATGGAAGCACAAGACTACATTTCCCCATAAGAGAGGCTATCAGAGGTAAACAACTAGGTTGTCGGATCCCACACATAGCAATACACGTTACACGTACGCATAACATGAAAGTATGTGCTGTGCATCATGGCATCACAACATAACTCAAACTCATATAGATAAAGGCCCAGAAGAGCCACATAGCACTGAATACAAACAGGGGTCTCATGACCCATCATTCAGAGCATACAAGCAACGGAAGCATTACATGTCTGAGTAAGACAACTACAAAAGGAAAAGACTAAGAAGCCTGACTAAACACGACCCTCCCAAGGGTACAAGATCGTAGTTGGGATACAAGCTACTCGTCGAAGCAACTAGTGTAACCAACTGCAAAACATAAATAAGCAAACGTGAGTACGAAGGTACTCAGCAAGTCTTACATCAGAACTATCTACATATGCAACATTATCAACAAAGGGGGTGGTGGAGTTAACAGCAGCAAGCCAGCTTTGACTCAGTGGCTAGCCTATACTACGAGTATCAGAAACTTCTTTGAGGTGAGAAGACGCACACGAGTCCACATATTCACCATATCAATACTCCACTACGGATCTGTTCCCGTCTCCCTACGAGAAGGCCATCCATAGCACTCACGCTTATCTTGCGGATTTTAGAGTATCCACTTCAAGTTGTCTATGTACTACATAAGTCCTCCAAGTTTCCATATCTAAGGAAAACGGCTATTCGAATAGATAATGTTGACCTTGCAGGGGTGTACTTCGTCACACACGCTCTCGCCACTTATAGCCCTGTACACGTCATGTACCTCGGCAGCTTTCAAGCGGATGCCGGGCGAGGGTGTCGTCCACGACCTGACTAACCACACAAGTCTCTCGTCCAGGTTTATCGCATATTCGGGTTCCATCTGCAAGGAGATCCGGCCGGGGTGTCGCTCATGGCCCCAAACGATGTGTGCAGGGTTCCCAAGCCCACCATCCGGGTGCCACTTGGTACACTGTGCCACGGTGCCTAGTCTATCCCAAGCCCGTCCCGTCGGACACCACCTGGTAGACAAGTAGCACTACCTACAAACGCCAGAAACTAGTTGCAACTCCTGGACAGAGATCAAGCGGATTAATAAGCTGAGAGGGGCCGGATAACCGGAACCCAATGTGTGGTAGTAACTGGACTTGGATAACATACAAAGAACTCAGTGCTTAAGGACGGTTCCAATGATACAACCCACCATGTACTCCTACATGGCCTCTCATCGCTACCTTTACCAAAACGTGTTCACACACTTAGCCTTTATCGGTAGGACATGTTCACCACTCCGATTCATCCCCGATGAATCAGACCTGACACAACTCTAAGCATAGCTGGCATAAAGAAAAACAAGCATGGATGAGCAGGCACATCAAGGCTCAAGCAACTCCTACACATGCTAGTGGGTTTCAACTATTTACTATGGCAATGACAGGTCATGCAGAGGAATGGGTTCAGCTACCGCAGCAGAAAGTAGCAGTTTGAATCGTTGTTGTCCAAATGCAGTAAAAGGAGCAGGAGCAAGAGAGTGGGATTTATCGAGATGCTCAAGGGGGTTTGCTTGCCTGATAGATCCAGGAAGAAGCACTGCTCCTCAGACAGGTACTCGGGACACCTTCCGGAGTAGAACCTATCGAGAGGGGACGGTACCGGCAATCAATAAACAACCATATGCAACAATATGATGCATGAAGATGACATTTCAAAGATGCTATGATTTGCCTTAATGCATCTAGCATCAATTTGGTTGAAGTCCATATGTACCAAGGGTTCATATGCAAACCCCAAATTAAATATATAACATGCCATTATTATGTTGTCACTTATACAGCAAGTATAAGTTGGTTTTCCATGCATGAAACTAGCATAAATGGATTCCTTGCATTTTTCTGATGATTTTTCATATATAATTTATTTCATTCTGAGCTACGATTTAATTTCTATGATTTTTAGAAGTTTTAACTATTTTCTGAAATTCTCTGAATTATTTAAAATCCAGAAAAACAATTACTGCATCAGCGTGACGTCACAGAGGTGTCAGCAGGGCTGACCAGGTCAAACCTGACGTGTGGGGGCCACACGTCAGTGACACTAGGGTTAACCCCGGGTCAAACCCGCACTGACCAGGGTTTGACTTGGCTCTGGGCCCACTGTCAGTCTCAGGGGGGGATTAGGCTGTGGAATTGGCGCTAATTAAGCTACCACGTCAGCCTCACCGGAGTTCGGCCGGCGACGACCAAACCGCGCGGCGGTGCTTCGCCGGAATGCGCTATAGGCGGCGGGTGGACGCGCGAAGGCCACTAGAAGATAGCCCGCACACGCCCGCATCTAGCTGGCTGCTCGGGAGGCCGCGGAGTCGCCGGAAACGACGACCATGACCATGGAGCTGGCGGCCGGAGTTCGGTGGTGTACAAGCACGGGGCTATGGAGCACAAGGAGCCCTACTGGGGTTGCCTACGGCTTCCTGGCGTAACCAGGAGCATGACCGTGCGCTCGGGTGCGACTACCGCGAACTAAAGCGACGACGGCGAAGAGGATGCCGGCGGTGAGCTCACGGCATGGTGGGGACCGGAGCTAGCGAGCATAAACGAGAGAGGGAGGAGACGGGTTCGACACGGAAGCTCACAGCGAGGCTACCGGAGGGGTCGGCGGGCACGGGGACGGCTGGTGGGCAGCGAATCGACGCCGAGGATCTCCGGGCACCGAGGTTGAAGAAGACGTCGGGGACGATGTTGTGGTGCTTCCCCGGTTTCTTGGTTCGGCGTGGATGAAGAAGACGACAGTGCGGAGCTCGAGGTCTCATCGGCAGGTAGTGGGGTGGCAGGTGGCCATGTCTACAGCGAGCGGCGGTCTCGGGTGTGCTCGGTGGCGCGAGGAAGAGGGGCCAGAGGAAGGGGACAAGGCAGAGGAAGGAGGGGAAAGTGAGAGGGGGTCGTCCTCATCTCCTGGGCCTGCAGGTGGACTTGGGGGAGGATAGCCAGCGCAAAGCAGGAGGTGGCGCGCTCGGCCGCGTGCGAGGTCTCTCCCTCTGCCTACTAGCAGAGGTTGAAGATGACTAGCAAGCCGCCAGGTGGGCTGGGCCGGCCAGTGGGCCGCCAGGTAAGTGGCCTGGGTAGGTGTTTTCTTATTTCCTGTTTTCTTTTTCTATTTCTGACATTTATTTTGTATCCAAAAGAAATGTTAAAACACTTCCATAAATCCTTAAAATATTTGTGGCATCTAGATATAATATTCCAAAGGCCCTTACCAATTCCCAACATTTTTGGAGCCATTAAAATATTTATATAATTTAAACAGCTCCAAATCAAATATTTATGCATTATTTCAAAAATCCAAAATGTGTATTAAAAATGTGCATCACCTCTGGTTGTTGTTCCCAACATTATCCAAAGAGCATGAACATTTTTGCATAGCATTTTGGGTTCATTGAAAATCAATTTTAAAGTTGAACCTATTTGAATTTGCTCTGGTGCTAGGGTTTGAAACATCCCCATTTTAATTTCATTTGAAATTTAAACATGATGCACAAAGCAAGCCTAGGACCATACCAGAACTAGGGATGTGACAACTCGCCCCCACTCGAAAAAATCTCGTCCCGAGATTCAGGAGTTGGCGGAAAGAAAGCGGGGTACTCAAGTCGAAGAAGATCTTCTCGCTCCCAAGTAGCATCTCTCTCGGAATGATGGGACCACTGAACCTTGAGAAACTTGATGTTATGACGTCGAGTGATATGCTCTGCTTGATCCAGAATGCTAACGTGGTGCTCTCGATAAGTGAGGTTATCTTGGAGATCAAGCGTTTCGTGGTGCACTCCGCGGATGGGATCCGAGAAGCAACGCCTGAGTTGAGAGACGTGGAAGACATCATGAACTCGAGAAAGATGTGGGGGTAGTTCCAACTGGTAGGCCACCTCTCCTCGTTTAGCGAGAATGCGAAAAGGACCAATGTAACGAGGAGCCAACTTGCCCTTGATACCGAAACGATGGGTACCCTTCAAAGGAGTAACCCAAAGGTAAGCCTTGTCGCCAACTTCATAAGCCACTTCCTTATGACGACGGTCATACCGGCTCTTTTGACGAGATTGGGCTGTTTTCAAATTCTCAGAATGATGCGAACTTGCTCTTCTGCCTCCTGGATCATATCCGGTCCAAAGAATTGTCTTTCACCGGTTTCTGACCAGTTCAAAGGTGTTCGACATCTTCATCCATACAGAATCTCGAAGGGTGCTTTCTTAAGACTAGATTGGTAGCTATTGTTATAAGCAAACTCGGCAAAGGGAAGACATTTCTCCCAATCCATACCGAATGAGATAACGCAAGCTCTAAGCATGTCTTCGAGAATTTGGTTCACCCTTTCCACCTGACCACTTGACTGAGGGTGGAAAGCGGTACTAAAAGAAAGATGGGTGCCCATGGCATTCTGGAAGCTTTCCTAGAAATGAGAGGTGAAAAGACTGCCACGGTCTGAATTAATCTCTAGTGGAACACCATGGAGCGAGCTGACTAGCAGTGATACTCTCTCGAACAGGTAGGAAGTGAGCCACTTTGGAGAGACGATCAGTGATTACGAAGGTAGCATTATTTCCTTTCTTGGTACTGGGAAAGCCGGTGATGAAGTCCATACCAACTTTGTCCCATTTCCACTCGGGAATAGCTAATGGTTGAAGGGTGTCAGCAGGTCTCTGATGCTCTGCCTTAACGCGACGACAAACGTCACAGTTGGCAATATACTGAGCGATTTCTCTCTTCATCCTAGTCCACCAGAACCTCTGGCGTAGGTCCTGATACATCTTTGTACTACCGGGATGAATCGTGAGAGGGGATTCATGGGCCTCCTTAAGGATCAGTTGCTGCATCTGTTGACATTTGGGAACCACCAAACGGTTACCAAAGTAAACAACACCTCGTTCATCCATAGAGAAACAGCCAGCAACTCCCTTGGAAATATTCTTCTTGATTCGGGAAATTCCCGTATCATGCTTCTGAGCCTCTATGATCTGATCTGTAAGGGTAGGTTTCGCCACCAAGGTAGAAAGGGAACCACGAGAAGCTATGTGAAGGTTAAGCTTACAGAATTCCTCATGGAGGGGTGGTTGACATTGTTGCAACATGAGGTTGTTGCAATAGGATTTACGACTTAAAGCATCAGCCATGACATTGGCTTTGCCTGGGGTGTAGGTGATTCCTAAGTCGTAGTCTGAGATCAACTCCAACCAATGTCTCTGTCTGAGATTTAGATCCGGTTGGGTGAAGATATACTTGAGACTCTGATGGTCAGTGTAGAATTCGCAATGGTTACCAAGAAGGTAATGTTGCCAAGTCTTAAGTGCATAGACTACGGCTGCAAGCTCCAGATCATGTGTAGGATAATTTTCCTCATGTGGATGCAACTGTCGAGACGCATAGGCAATCACATGACGATCCTGCATAAGAATGCAACCTAGTCCTGGACGCGAAGCGTCGCAATAGATAACAAAGTCTTTAGTGAAATCCGGTGGCACGAGTATGGGCACAGAAGTCAGGCGTCTTTTCAGTTCCTAAAAACTGTGCTCACACTGCGGGGTCCACTCAAACCTTTTATATTTCTTGAGAAGCTCCGTGAGGGGTTTGGCCACTTTGGAGAAGTTTTCAACGAAGCAGCGACAATAACTGGCTGGACCAAGGAAACTCCTAACTTGTTTGACCGTTTCGGGTGGAGTCCAGTCGAGAACGGCTTTAACTCTCTCAGGATTGACAGCAATGCCCTTACCAGAGATCACGTGGCCCAGATAGGTCACTTCTGGCAAACAAAATTCACACTTGGAGAACTTGGCATAAAGGCGGTGCTCTCTGAGTTTTCCTAACACAAGCCTAAGATGTTCGGCATGCTCTTCCTCGTTCCTCGAGTAAATAAGAATATCATCGAGACAAACCATGACGAACTTATCTAAGTACTCCATAAAGATCGAGTTCATCAAGCGGGAGAAAGTAGCTGGAGCATTGGTTAGGCCGAAAGACATCACGGTGTACTCGTATTGACCATAACGAGTGACAAAGGCCGTTTTGGGGATGTCCCCGTTTCTAATTTTGATTTGGTGGTAGCCTAAACTCAAATCCATCTTGGAAAAGATTGAGGATCCAGCGAGCTGATTATACAGGTCGTTGATCCTGGGGAGCGGATACTTGTTCTTTATCGTGACCAAATTAACGGGACGATAATCTAGAACCATCCGATCCGTACCATCCTTCTTCTTGACGAAGAGGACAGGACAAGCCCAAGGAGAAGAACTGGGACGGATAAAACCCTTTGTATGGTCTCCTAAGGTGCCATCTTGTATGGTCTCCTAGAGAGTGGAACAGTTCCTGGGATAAGTTCTATGACAAACTCTACATCTCTGTCAGGTGGGACACCTGGCAGTTCTTCTGGAAAGACATCCGGGAAGTCACGGACTACCGGAATATCTTCAAGGTCTGGAAGAGGTCTGAAAGCAGGAGGTGGCGCGCTCGGCCGCGTGCGAGGTCTCTCCCTCTGCCTACTGGCAGAGGTTGAAGATGACTGGCATGCCGCCAGGTGGGCTGGGCCGGCCAGTGGGCCGCCAGGTAAGTGGCCTGGGTAGGTGTTTTTCTTATTTCCTGTTTTCTTTTTCTATTTCTGACATTTGTTTTGTATCCAAAAGAAATGTTAAAACACTTCCATAAATGCTGAAAATATTTGTGGCATCTAGATATAATATTCCAGAGGCCCTTACCAATTCCCATCATTTTTGGAGCCATTAAAATATTTATATAATTTAAACAGCTCCAAATCAAATATTTATGCATTGATTCAAAAATCCAAAATGTGTAGTAAAAATGTGCATCACCTCTGGTTGTTGTTCCCAACATTATCCAAAGAGCATGAACATTTTTGAATAGCATTTTGGGTTCATTGAAAATCCATTTTAAAGTTGAACCTATTTGAATTTGCTCTGGTGCTAGGGTTTGAAACATCCCCATTTCAATTTTATTTGAAATTTAAACATGATGCACAAAGCAAGCCTAGGACCATACCAGAACTAGGGATGTGACAATAGAGTATTCTAATAAATTCCGATTCTTGTGTGTCTCTCCCAAAAGGTGTGTACAGCAAGGATGATTGTGGTAAACTAAAAAGCAAAGACTCAAATCATACAAGACGCTCCAAGCAAAACACATATCATGCGGTGAATAAAAATATAGCCTCAAGTGAAGTTACCGATAGACGAAGACGAAAGAGGGGATGCCTTCTGGGGCATCCCCAAGATTAGGCTTTCGGTTATCCTTGGATTTTACCTTGAGGTGCCTTGGGTATCCCCAAGCTTAGGCTCTTGCCACTCCTTGTTCCAAAATCCATCAAATCTTTACCCAAAAATGTATATTGGTGTTCCGTTAGTATAAGAAAACAAATAACCACTTAAGGTACTGTAATGAACTCATTCTTTATTTATATTGGTGTTAAACCTAATGTATTCCAACTTCTCTATGGTTCATACCCCCGGATACTAGCCATAGATTCATCAAAATAAGCAAACAACACACGAAAAACAGAATCTATCAAAAACAGAATAGTCTGTAGCAATCTGTAGGTTTCGAATACTTCTGTAACCCCCAAAACTCTACAAAATTAGGAAGACCTAAATAATTTGTATATTGATCTACTTCAGTTAGAATTGGTATTTTATCGCTCTCTGGTAAAAAATGAAAATTATTCTTGTGAGCGCATACTTTCTGTTTTTTTTCCAACAAGATGAAACAACAATCATCCAAGAAGATCCTAAAGGCTTTACTTGGCACAAACACTAATTAAAACATAAAAAACACAATCATAACATAGGATAGATGATTTCTTTATTACTAAACAGGAACAAAAAGCAAGGAACAAAAATAAAATTGGGTTGCCTACCAACAAGCACTATCGTTTAACGCCCCTAGCTAGGCATAAAAGCAAGAATAGATCTAGGCATTGCCATGATAATGATATGTTCATCGGTAAATTTTCTTTGTGGAAAGCAAAAGTAATCAAAAGGGCTAAATTTAATGGGACAAAAGTCCCCAAGATCAAGCTCGGGAGGTATTGGTTCCTCCTTTGGCCCCTCATATTGCACAACCAATTCATCATTATAAGCATTCTTTTGGCCAAAAGTCATGAGCTTTTTTTCAAGAGAAAAACCTAACCCATTGTTCTGGATAGCAAAATCATTATTAATTTTAGAAATCCTGTGAACTAGAATGTCGGTAGGAACCTTTTTTCTAAGGTTTTCATTAAAAGCAACATGATCTAAAGATCATAAGCGCATTATATCTTCTTGATAAAAAAGGATTGCTTCTATGGGAGGACGGCCGGCATCAACCCTATAATGCGCAAAAATTTCATTGGCTTCTTTTATTATAAATCTGAACTAATGAGCTAAAAAGATGGTAGATGCTCGCTTAACAGAAGAATGCTCAAAATTAGAAATTTCTAGAAAAATCCTTTGAATGCAAGGGTGCATATGAATAAATTGTCTTTCAAGTTCAAATATGAGCAAAGATATAGCATCCGCAAAACTACTAGTTCTATGACGAATAGACCCTCCCATAGTGGGTAAAGCACCAACACAAGTAAAGAAATCTTGAATAACTCCTTTTCCAATAATATTACCACTACCGATCCGAAACTTTTTAGTGTGCAAAATAGTAGGTTCTTCATGAGGATAATCAAAAGCATCAACGTTCCCCCCATCATTACTACTACCCTTTTCAATGATAACCTCCCTAGTTTTAGACATGATAGCAACAAACTGCACTGAGAACAAACACACAAGAGGCAAGAGAAAACAGACGAACGGAAGAGAGGCGAACTGAAAAGAGGGCGAATAAAACTGCAATGGTGAAGTGAGGGAGAGGAAAACGAGAGGCAAATGGCAAATAATGTAAGGCGAGGGATAAGAGTTTGTGATGGGTACTTGGTATGCCTTGACTTGTGCGTAGATCTCCCCGGCAACGGCGCCAGAAATGGCTAGTTGTCGGGAGATCAAATCTCGACTTGACTTGGTGCAAATCTCCATGGCAACGGCGCCAGAAATACTTCTTGCTACCTCTTGAGCATGCGTTGGTTTTCCCTTGAAGAGGAAAGGGTGATGCAGCAAAGTAGCATAAGTATTTCCCTCAGTTGTTGAGAACGAAGGTATCAATCCAGTAGGAGATAACATGCAAGTCCCTAGTACCTACACAAACAATCAAGAACCTTGCAACCAACGCGATCAAGGGGTTGTTAATCCCTTCACGGCCACTTGCAAAAGTGAGATTTGATAAAGATAATAAGATAAATATTTTTGGTATTTTTGTTGTATAGATCGGAAAATAAAGATTGCAAAATAAATGGCGCCAGAAATAGCTAGTTGACGGGAGATTAATATGATGGAAAATAGACCCGGGGGCCATAGGTTTCACTAATGGCTTCTCTCAAGATAGCATATTTTATGGTGGGTGAACAAATTACTGTCGAGCAATTGATAGAAAAGCGCATAGTTATGATGATATCTAAGGCCATGATCATGAATATAGGCATCACGTCCGTGACAAGTAGACCGAAACGATTCTGCATCTACTACTATTACTCCGCACATCGACCGCTATCCAGCATGCATCTAGAGTATTAAGTTCATAAGAACAAAGTAATGCGTTAGGCAAGATGACATGATGTAGAGGGATATACTCAAGCAACATGATATAAACCCCATCTTTTTATCCTCGATGGCAACAATAAAATACAATACGTGACTTGCTGCCCCTTCTGTCACTGGTAAAGGACACCGCAAGATTGAACCCAAAGCTAAACACTTCTCCCATTGCAAGAAAGATCAATCTAGTAGGCCAAACCAAACTGATACTTCAAAGAGACTTGCAAATATATCAAATCATGCATATAAGAATTGAGAGAAGAATCAAATAATATTCATAGATAATCAAGTCAAATACCCACAATTCATCGGATCTCGGCAAACACACCGCAAAAAGAGTTACATCAAATAGATCCCCAAGAAGATCGAGGAGAACTTTGTATTGAGATCCAAAGAGAGAGAAGAAGCCTTCTAGCTAATAACTATGGACCCGAAGGTCTGTGGTAAACTACTCACACATCATCGGAGAGGCTATGTTGTTGATGTAGAAGCCCTCCGTGATCGAATCCCCCGCCGGTGAAGCACCGGAAAAGGCCCAAAGATGGGATCTCACGGGTACAGAAGGTTGCGGCGGTGGAAAAGGTGTTTCGTTGCTCTCCTCGAAGGTTTTAGGGTATAAGAGTATATATAGGCGAAAGAAATAGGTCGGTGGAGCTGCGAGGGGCCCACGAGGGTGGGGGGCACGCCTTCCTGCCTCGTGGCTCCCTCACTGCTTACTTGATGTCCACTCCAAGTCTCCTGGATCATGTTTGTTCCAAAAAAGATCCTCGCGAAGGTTTCATTCCATTTGGATTCCGTTTGATATTCCTTTTCTGCGAAACACTGAAATAGGCAAAAAAACAACAATTTGCACTGGGCTTTCAGTTAATAGGTTAGTCCCAAAAATAATATAAAAAGGTATATTAAAGCCCATTAAACATCCAAAACTGATAATATAGTAGCATGGAACAATCAAAAATTATAGATACGTTGGAGACGTATCAAGCAGCAGCAGCAGTGTCTTTGTTGAATTTCCTCACTGCCTCTTTGGCCGCTTTGGCCAGTTTAGCTTGTCGCTTGGCCCATTCAGCGGGAAATTCCTCACCTCTTCTGATGCTAGAAGGATCAGCTTCTTGGCTAGGTGCCAGTGGAGGTCTTGGGCATGGAGGGTGTACATTGAGTTTCTTCATGTACTTGGGAGTGATATAGCTATATTCCCTCCATTCTCTGGCCCATCTCCTCTCAATCTTCTGAATGCGCACTTTGCGCTCATTCTTTGTTTCCTCAGGAGGTGTGTAGTACCCTGCATAGATGTCGTCGGGGTTTTCAAAAGTAGTGTTGACTTCCAATTTCTTCCCTCCCTTCTGAGGTTTCTTGCTGTCAGTCATTTTCTTCAGCTGAGGAATTTGAACAACAGAGTTATCTGAAGAGGTATGCAATCTGTCTTCGAGGAACACTTCAAATGAGTTATGTTGATGAGAACCTAGTGATTCAGCAGCAGACATGAGTACCTATAAACAGAGTATAGGTGCGAAGAATTTGGAGAGGTCACATGTGTTCTCAGAAGTTTTTGCAAAAAGAACAAGTTTGAGGAATTTGACCAGAGGTGTCTTGAGGAATTTCACTAAGCGTTCTTTGACTTAGGTTCCAGAGTTGTATAGATTGAAAATCCACACAATTGAGGAATCTTGAAGAAAAACGTTGCTTAGATAAACAGATCAAGAATAGATGCATGTGAGATGTTTACGAGTGTGAAAGTGAAGAATAAACACCTTTTGAACATTTTGTGGAAATCATCAGAATCAACAAGGGCAGCAAAAGTAAATTTTAATTACCCTTGATGAAGAACACGACGAACAGTGAGTTGTAGATTGGAAGTTCGTCAGTACAGATCTTCCACGCTCTAACTTTGCAGAGGAAGACAGCTACGGCGGCAGCGGAGTGAAGATTTCTGCGGCCGACGCAAGTGCGATGACGACGAGGTCGAGGAAGTGAAGCTCTTACTCACCGGCGTCGATGGAAGTAGCGGCAACGCTAGGTCTGGAAGCTCGAGCGAGGAGAGTGTGGTCGAGCAGGGTAAATGAAGTCTGAGGATGGTGAGGGGTATTTATAGTCAAAGTGAAAAACCGCTTACCCGAAGAAGTTGGACGAACGTGCCCCTGACTCTTCTCATCCTAGCGACACGTGTCACCCACGTATAGAGCGGTGGCGGTCGTGTGAGATCGTGGGTGAATAGATAAGTCTTATCGTGGGATGCAGAACGATTTGAGCGGCAAAAGCCGAAAATTTCAGATATGAAAATTTTAATGTTTCGTTCGCAAATTCTTCAGCTGACAAGGACACCGTGAAGATTTTGAACGGGTTTCAAATAGAACGCATGTGAAGAATTTGTGAACAGATTGGGTTGAGTACATCATAGAGGGGGAAGGGTCTGATCACATCCACTTAGCAGATAAGTCAACTTGAAGAATTAGCAATAAGTGAATGATGTAGAGGACTAACGGAAAGAGTGAAGACTATGCAAAGTTGAAGAATTTGAACAACTGAGGAATTTCAAACTAAAGAAATACTCAAATTGAAGATTTTCAAATTTTGTTGGTGGCGTGACCCACCGTATAAGAATGATGATTTCAGACGCCGCGTACAATTGCCGCAGGGCTCTGAGAATCAAATTCTTCGTTAATTTCTTCAAACTTAGAGGGTTAGTGTTCACTAATTAAAGAAAAACGTTACTTTGTGTGTTGCACATCTAAGTCATCAATTTTGCATAAGTGTTAGGATGTGTGTCCTTTTCGAAGGACATTTGAAGATTCTAAGATATTTAGCTCACACTGCAACTTGCTAAATCTCTTCTTATCCAAGGGCTTTGTGAAGATATCGGCTAAATATTCTTCAGTCTTCACATGCTCGATAGAGATGCCGCCCTTCAACACATGGTCACAAAGAAAATGATGATGAATCTGAATGTGCTTTGTCTTTGAGTGTTGAACTGGGTTATGAGCAATCTTGATGGCACTCTCATTGTCACAGTAGAGTGGCACATTCTTCACATTGATGTTGTAGTTCTTGAGGGTTTGCTTCATCCATATCAATTGAGCATAGCACGAACTAGCAACAATGTACTCAGCTTCAGTAGTAGAGAGCGATACACAGGAAATGGAATATGCCTGCTGTTGACTTGCGGTCCACACGATCACCATCATAGTCAGAGTCAGAGTATCCAATGAGATCAAAAGCTGAGCCCTTGGGATACCATAATCCAAGTGTTGGTGTGTGAGCTAGATATCGAAGAATATGCTTCACAACCTTATGGTGTGATTCCTTCAGTGTAGCTTGAAAACGGGCACACATGCAAACACTAAGCATAATATCTAGCCTAGATGCACATAAATACAAAAAAGAGCCAATCATGGAGCAGTGTACCTTTTGATCAAAGTCTATACCATTTTCATCAGTGCATAGATGGCCATTTGTGGGCATAGGGATTTTGATGCCTTTGCAATCTTGCATGCCGAATTTCCTCAACACATCCTTGAAGTATTTCTCCTGAGATATGAAGATACCATTGCATTGTTGACGAATTTGAAGACCTAAGAAGAATTTGAATTCTCCCATCATAGACATTTCATATTCCTCACTCATCATATAGGCAAATTCGTCAGTGTAACATTGGTTAGTACAACCAAAGATAATATCATCAACATAGATTTGGCACATGAATAATTCATCATCATCATAGGTTTTGGTGAAAAGAGTTGGGTCAAGTGAACTGGGTTTGAAGCCTTTCTTCATGAGGAATTCCTTCAAAGTATGATACCATGCCTGAGGTGCCTGATTGAGGCCATAAAGGGACTTATTGATTCTGAGGACTTTGTCAGGATGTTTGGATCTTCAAAACCTGGGGGTTGAGCAACATATACTTCTTCCTCGAGCTTACCATTGAGGAATGCACTTTTCACATCCATTTGATATAATATGATATTATGATGGTTAGCATAAGCAAGCAATATGTGAATAGCCTCAAGTCTAGCAATATGTGCAAAAGTTTCATCAAAATCAATCAATTCCTTCAACCTGTGTGTAGCCTTGAGCTACAAGCCGTGCCTTATTCCTCACCACAAGGCCATTTTCATGTTGCTTGTTGCGGTAGATCCATTTGGTGTCGATGATATTGTGCTTGCGAGGGTCTGGTCGCTTGACAAGTCCCTAGACATTGTTGAGCTCGAATTGATGTAATTCCTCTTGAATTGCTTGAATCCACTCAGGCTCCAAAAATGCCTCATCTACTTTGGTGGGATCTATGATAGAGACAAAAGCGAAGTGCCCACAAAAGTTAGACAAATGTGAAGCTTTTGAGCGTGTGAGAGGACCTGGTGCTTTGATGTCGTTGATGATTCTCTCAATCTGCACTTCATTAGCAATGCGAGCATGAGCTAGTTGACGACGTTGAGGGGGCTCAGAATTTTCTTCAGAGCCATTTTCCTTAGGTGCACCAGCATGATGTTCTTCATGATCATGAATGACTTCTTCAGCAGATTCTTCGGTAGGAATGACATCCTCAGTAGCCTTTAACTTAATGGATTTCTTAGGTGGTATTTCATCTAGCACAGGAGGTAGGTTCTCTCTTTGCGAGCCATTAGTTTCATCAAACTGCACATCTACAGTTTCAAAAACCTTGTGGTGATAGGTGTTGAAGACTCTTTAGGTGTGCGAGTCCTTTCCATAACCAAGCATAAAACCTTCATGTGCTTTTGGTGCAAATTTAGAATTGTGATGAGGAACTCTAATCCAACATTTAGCACCGAAGACTTTGAAATAACTCACATTGGGTTTCTTGTCAGTGAGGAGTTCATATGATGTCTTTTTGAAGAATTTGTGAAGATATACCCTGCTGATGATGTGGCACGCAGTATCAATTGCCTCGGGCCAGAAGCGAGGAGGCGTCTTGTATTCATCAAGCATAGTGTGAGCCATCTCAACAAGAGTCCTGTTCTTGCGCTCCACAATGCCATTCTGCTGAGGAGTATAAGGAGCAGATAACTCGTGAGTAATACCAAGTTCATCAAGATAGTCATCAAGACCAGTATTCTTGAACTCGGTTCCATTGTCACTTCTGATGTGCTTGATTTTCACACCAAAGTTGGTTGAAGCCCTCGAGGAAAATCGTTTGAAGACTTCCTGCACTTCAGTTTTGTAAGTGATAATATGCACCCATGTGTAACGAGAATAGTCATCAACAATGACGAAGCCATATAGGGATGCAGCATTACTAAAATGTGGCATAATGAGTAGGGCCAAAGAGATCCATGTGAAGCAATTCAAATGGACGAGTGGTAGTCATGATGGTCTTTGAGGGATGCTTGGCCTTGGTCATCTTTCCAGCTTCAAAAGCTCCACACAGATGGTCCTTGAGGAATTTGACACCCTCGATGCCAATGGCATGCTTCTTCTTCGCTAGAGTGTGCAAGTTCCTCATGCCAGCATGACCAAGCCATCGATGCCAGAGCTAGCCTTCTAAAGCTTTTGCAAGTAGACATGTAGTAGGTTGTGGTCCTGTAGAGAAATCAACAATATAAAAATCTCCTCTCCTAAAGCCTTTGAAGACTTTGGAATTGTCAGCTTCCATGATCACAACACAACGATACTTGCCAAACACAACAACCATATCAACATCACAAAGCATTGAGACAGACATGAGGTTGAACCCTAAGGACTCGACAAGCATGACTTTGTCCATGTGTCGATCCTTTGAGATCGCAATCTTACCTAGACCCAATACCTTGCTTTTGCCTTTGTCAGCGTAGGTGATATGCTTCAGATGTGATGGAGATAAAGCAGTGTCCATCAATAAGTTCCTGTCACCAGTCATGTGATTTGTACATCCACTGTCGAGGACCCACTCAGTGGCTTTGGGTTGATCATCCTGCAGATGAATTAGTGCATCTTACGAACTCATATACTTCAGTAGTGAAGAATATGGCATCAAATTCATCAGGTCAATTTCATCAAACGATATAACAGATATAGCAGTATGAGGACGTGAGAAATGAAAATTTATTTCTTCATAATTAGCTTGCATCCTTTCAAGCATATTCAGGTCTCCAACAAATTTTTCAAACGTTTAAGTTCATCTGGAGACCCGACCCTACAAAAGAGATTAGTTCTTTTTCTTCACCACCCACATCTGGAGGGGTGGCAAAGAGTTCATCATTCTGCGAGCTCCATAAGAGAAAGGTGGCATTGAAGCCAATCCACTTCATTTCACATAAGAGGGGTTAGAGTAAGCATATGAATAAGCAGAGAAATTCTTTGAGGACTTACGAACATAATGATTTGAAGAATAATGCACATATTCATAACCCTTAGATCTTCCCTACGAAATAGAAGTGTTAGCACGATGATGTTCATATGAAGATCTGGATCCATATGAGGAATCTGATCCTCGTGAGGAATCTGATCCTCGTGAGGAATCTGATCCATATGAGGACTTGGATCCGTATGAAGAATTTCGTCCATATGAAGAATTTGATCTGGGGTTCCTATTCTTCACAGGTGGTGTCATGATGACATTCACCTGAAGACTTTCAAGGCACCTTTTGGGAACCCATATTTTCTCCATAGGGGGACTGTTCCTGCAGTTAGTGCCAACATATCTAGCAAATACTTCACCATTCTGATTTTTGAACAGTTTATAGTTGGAGTCAAATGACTCATCAGAAGAATATGAAGATTCACATGTCCAGATAAGGTAGATGGATCCACTGAAGATCCCTTTGCAGCAACCAATGAGGTTTTGGATACTGCTCATGTTCCCAGTAGGTCCAATCAGCATTGAGTTTCCTCTCAAAGGCCATACCCTCTTTCCTAGGGTTCCTGTTGAGGATATGCTTTTTAAGCACATCACACAGTGCCTGATGCCCTTTGAGGCTTTTGTACATGCCTGTCACATACAATTCCTTCAACCCTGCATGGTCAGTGATACTAGTAGCATCCTTAGATGAGGAATTTGTGATAGTAGAGATAGTTGAATAATTTGTAGCAATAGAAGCATTTGAACTTTTAGGTGAAGAACTAGCAGATTCACGTTCAATGCATTTCAAACATGGTGGAATGAATTTAACCTAAGCGGAACTGATCTGTTGAGCCAGTAATGAATCGCGTTCCTTCTAAAGATCTTCATAACTCACCCAGCTGCTCAAGATCTTGCTTTCTTTGAAGAAATTCATAAGAAAGCTTCTCATGATCAGATAAGAGAGTGTTATGATGACTCTGAAGATTTTCAAACTTAGTCCGAAGTCTCTGAAGACTTTCAGCCAAAGCTTTAGAACGATCCATTTCCTCACCCAACATATCATCACTCTCATCTAGCATGTTTTGAACTTTTTCCAAAGCTCTTTGTTGTTTGGTGGCAAGGGAAGCAAGTTTGGTATAACTGGGTCCAAATTCATCACCAGATTCATCATCACTGGACTCAGATAGGTAGCATTCAGTTACCTTGGCACCTTTTTCCATAAGGCATGGTGCAGAGGATGATGATTGTGGATCGAAAGTCATACCCTTGCGAGATTCCATGAAATCCTCAAACCAGGGATCATGATGAGTTCGATGACCTTCATAGACCTCAGAGAGTCGGTCCCAGATGAGCTTCCCATGGCTGAGATGCATAATGTTCCTGAACTGATTTTGGGATAAGCCGGAGCAGATGATGTCCTTCACTGTGAGGTTAAGTAGAGTGTACTTGCGAATAGCATGAGCCTCCGCCGTTTTGCATAGATCGGTAAGACCAATCTTAGTGACTATCCACAGTTCGCTTTTCATTGCCATGAGGCGCTTCTTCATCATGGCCTTCCACTTGGGATAATCATGACTGTCAAAGATGGGGCATGTCATTGTCTTCATTCCTGCAGTCGACATAACTAAAAACTCCAAGCGGTTAAACCAAAATCACATAGAACAAGGGAGTACCTTGCTCTGATACCAATTGAAACTGCGTTATATCGACTAGAGGGGGGTGAATAGGCGATTTTTACAAATTCGTCACTAAGGAATTTCACGTTGAGGAAATTCCTAAGCAACGAACTACTTAGCAGCGGAATAAGTACTCAGAAGTAAGTATAACAAAGCAGAAGCACAGTCAACATGATGAAATGAGTATAGAAAGCGTAAACATAGGATAAGCAGGCTGAAGACAAAACTGACTGTAGAATTTGAACTGAGGAAATTGAGAAAGTATTCAGTCAAAGTCTTCATACAGTAACGATCAAGTACAACAACACAGTAATGACGAAATGAAAGGGTTGAGGAAATAGAACCAGTTAGCTCGGTGAAGACAATGATTTGGTAGACCAGTTCCAACTGCTGTGACAGTCATACGTCTGTTGGAGCGGCTAAGTATTTAAACCTTAGGGCACACAGTGCTGGACACACAGTCCTCACCGTATTCTCCTTGAGCTAAGGTCACACAGACCTGGCCCAATCACTGGTAAGTCTTCAGGTGACTTCCAAACCTTCACAGACTCGATCACTCAGCGATCCACAATTTCCTCTTGGATGCTCTAGACCATGACACCTAAACGTCTGGAAGATGCACAGTCTTCAAAGGTAACAAGCGTCGGTTCCACACTGGAACAATCTCTTCAGTGATGCTCAATCACTTTGGGTTTGTAGGTGTTTGGTCTAGGGTTTTGGGTTTTTCCTCACTTGATGATTTTCGCTCAAAGTCCTCGGAGGATGGGATGCTCTCAATGAAAAGTGTCAGTTTCTCGCGAAGCATCCAATCGGCTAGTGGTTATAGGGGGCGACTATTTATAGCCTAGGGAGCAGCCCGACATGATAAGACATAAATGCCCTTCAATGATATGATCGTTAGGTGGGTAAGATATTTTGGGATAGCTGGCGCATAGCACAGCAATGGTCGGAAATTTGACTATCAAATTCCTTAGGGCTATCGTGTTCCTCACTTGTAGGCAATCCGCACTAGCGAATTCCTAACTCCTCAGTTAGAACAAATTCCTCACAGACCATAAGATCTTCGTCTCTGTCACTGAAGAAATTGACTGAACTGTATGAGATTTCCAATGGCTTCACTCAAAAGGATTGGTAGGCGTAGGATTTTGGGATGAGCATCACTTGGAAACTTTTCCTTAGTTTTACCTCGACCCCCTTTAACAGTACGGTGTTTCCTATGACTCAAGAAAGAGAAAACGAAACTATGAAAAAAAGTCTTCAAGCTTCATATTACTCGCATGAATATCAAGTCTTCAGGATCACACCAATTTCTTCACTTTCAAAGTCTTCAGTTGAAGACATTCATTTTTAGGGGTCAACTTTCTCTGTAAATATCAAACTCCACATAGACTTATAGACCTGTGTACACTCACAAACGCATTATTCCCTTAATCTATAAGTCTTGAATACACCAAAATCACTAAGGGGCACTAGATGCACTTACACACACTTACTGACTGGCTCTGCCTCAACCCACTTTGTGAATTTGTCAACTGCCACCAAAAGGCGAGTCTTCTTTTGTTTGGACCTTTTGAAAGGTCCAACCATATCTAGCCCCCAGACTGCAAATGGCCAAGTAATTGAAATCATCCGCAATTCTTGAGCCGGCACATGAGCTCGTCTTGAAAATTTCTGACAACCATGACATCTACTGACCAAATCCTCCGCATTAGCATGAGCCGTCAGCCAATAAAACCCATGACGGAAAGATTTGGCTACCAGAGATTTAGAGCTGGCATGATGACCACAATCTTTTTCATGAATCTCTCATAGGATATCATGGCCTTCTTGAGGAGAAACACAACGTTGAAACGCCCGTGAGACACTGCAGTGATGCAACTCTCCATTAACAATAGTCATTGACTTAGATCACCGGGTTATCTGCCTGGCTAAAGCCTCATCTTCAGGTAACTCGCCCCGGGTCATATAAGCCAAATATGGAACTGTCCACTCAGGAGTAGCATGAAGTGCCGCCACCAATTGTGCCTCCGGGTCAGGAATAGCAAGATCTTCCTCTGTAGGCAATTTGACTGAAGGGTTATGAAGAATATCAAGGAAAACATTAGGTGGCACCGGCTTACGCTGGGACCCTAACCGGCTCAAAGCATCAGCCGCCTCATTCTTCCTGCGATCCACATGTTCCACTTGATAACCTTTGAAATGATCACCAATAGCATCAACCTCACGGCGTTAAGCCACCATGAGCGGGTCCTTAGAATCCCAAGTGCTTGAAACTTGCTGGGCCACCAAATCTGAGTCACCAAAACACCTCACACGGCTTAGATTCATCTCCTTAGCCATCCGAAGACCATGGAGCAAGGCTTCATACTCAGCTGCATTGTTAGTACAAGGGAACATCAACCTTAAAACATAATAAAATTTATCACCTCGTGGGGAAGTTAAAACAACTCCAGCCTTAAAACATAATAAAATCCACAAGTGCTTGAGACTTAATAGCCGTTTGAGGCATATACTTCAAACCATGGGGTCCAAGCTCAATGGCCCATTTAGCTACCCGACCTGTGGCCTCTCTGTTCTGAATAATATCCTAAGGCAGCAGAACTAACCCCAGTGATGGGATGACCAAGGAAATATTG